>NW_019729898.1:73038-101668 GCF_002891405.2 Cryptotermes secundus | reverse complement strand
AAACTGAAGGTCGATTCCGTAGATCAAGTTGGCTCAAGCGGTATTGCTCCTGCTCGTCTTGACTTACGTCTCGCGTAGTTGTCTTCAGCTCCTCCAGGTAAATGCTAGGCTAGAATCCTGAATTTGACCACCATTACTTCTTTCCATATATTTGCATTCATCATGCACTATCATCGGAACTTGTGTCGTTATGTAGCCTGAATAAGACACAGTATACTTAAATAAACTACACTGAGCAAATTAAATATCCGTAGGTCTGTGTGTGTAGCTCAGTTTTCTGAGGCACCATGCTACACGCCGGATGGTCGTGGTTTCAATTCCCGACGAGGTCATTGCATTTTTAAATCTACTTAATTCTTCCAGAAGCACTATGGCCCTAGTGTCAACTCGGCCTCTAACAGAAATGAGTACCAGGAAACTTCCTGGGGACTAAAGCGCGGCCGGTGCGTAAGGCTCATAACCTCACCGTTATCTTCTGGCCGAATGTCTAGAAAATTTGGAGCCTCGACGTCTCACAAACCTACGGCCTCCGCGGGCTGAGACAGGAGATAGCTTTCGGATCTGTGTATATCTTCGGAAGAATGGAAGCGAGTTTCATAGCTCTCGTTATTCCTGTCAACAGTGTTTACGTTAGAAAACGCATAAGAGTGTTATAAATTGTATCCAAATTTTTGATAATGAATGGTTATGAAGCACTACATATATTATTAAAAAGCCATCTTCAAAGGACTCCGATTCTGAAAGAAAATTTTACATAATCCTATATTTTGACACGACGGCTGAAAGTCGGAATAGTGGAGACAGAGCCAGAGACAGAGCCAGAGCAAGACGTTCGTTGCTGAATAGTGACCCAGAAATCACGTTCCCGTTAAAACAATGACAACGAAAGAGTCGTTACCAGATAACAAGTTACTAAACACAAAGGTGCGAATTTCCCAGACAACGCGTTCATGAAGAAAAGTAATGGAACTTTTGGAGGCGGTGATCTCTATTAGGGCCGCGTAGCAGTTATAAAAGGCTTTGCATTTCGTGAAATCGAGAGGAGAGAGATTTGTCAGGAAGACGTCGTTAAGAAGGAGATCAATGTGAAAGCTGTCATAAGTGACTGTAATTCTAAAGAAGTGCCATTAAACCCAATCATCAAATCCAGAACCAATTATTATTAGTCACACCATCTCCTGTTACGTGACAATATGACGTATTTAAATTGTTTCTGCATGAATTATTTAAAACAAATCTAATAGTTCCTGGAAACGAATATTTAGAAAAGTTATCAGTTTCTTGCAAACTACGAGACAAATTTCTAGCCAGAATGTAAAAGTGAAAGAAGCTATGCGTTTACTTTACTTTACAGGGGAGTATAAAGCCTGACCTTAATTTTTTTACAGACAACGAGCAAGAGGAATATATGTAAGACCGACTGGCAGAGCGCCACAGCTCCGTCTAGACACAAGATTCGACAGCATAACCCGCTCCCCTCCCCACACACTTCATATCCCCCTTCCTACACTCTAATCACATTTACTTTTCATTAAGTCGCTTCATTTTCTTCCCAATCTTTCATTCCCTATCCTTGTCTTTCTTCACGTCTTGTTCTTCTGCTGCCCAACATTACGCATTTTTACTTACTTACTGACGTAGCTGAGCCCTTCTTGAGGAGCCACCAATTCTGCATCTACTCAAGAACTTACCAGCATTTTATGGAAGCCGAAGGTTCATTACCGTGTTCACAAGAGTCCTCCTCTGATCCCTATCCTGAGCCAGATCTATCCAATCCATCCTATCCAATCCTCTATCTCTAAGGTCCATTTAACATTGTCCATCCACCTACGCCTTGGTCTTCCCAGTGGTCTGTTTCCTTCTGGCTTTCTCACCAATATTCTATATGTATTCCTCGTCTCCCCCATTTATGCTACGTGCCCTGCCAATGTCATCCTCCTTGACTTGATCATTCTTATTATACTTGGAGAAGAGTACAAGTTATGAAGCTCCTCATTATGCAGTTTTCTCCAACCTCCTGTCACTTCATCTCTCTTCGGTCCAAATTTTCTCCTCAACCCCCTGTTCTGAAACATCCTCAGTCTGTGTTCCTCCACATTACGCAATTTTACAACACTGAATTTGTCTCTCCTGTGTATCATTTTTCTATTTTTGTACTTCTCAAAGACGCATCCGATTTTCGACAAACATTAAACAGAGTTTAGACACAATCAATCAAACTTTATGCGTTACATGAGGAAGGGGAGAAGGGAGACATGATTATTCAGCCATCTGTTCTTTTTATGTTCATTTCTCATGCGGCTTCAGAGCGTGACATTTACACTGTGCAGACACGGAACATGTAGCGACTTGCATACAGACTTCCTCCTACTATACGGTGCTCCTCCAAACCCAAGAACTTGGATTTAAGGAAATAAGAATGAAACCAGTTTGTCATCGTCAGGGAACTGACATATTGTTTCGTACGATAAAAGAAACGAACGAGAAAAATGAAATTTTGATCGCTAGGAGGCAGGAGACGTAAATGGAATATGAATGATTCGGAATATTGAGCACGCTTCTGTGATGAACGGAAACCAAGGCGCTCATACGAACAAGAAGCGTATTGATTGATCAGCTGCATAAGAGTGAACTGCTTGAGGATGTATTATGGAGTTAGAGACGCGAAAGGGGAAACAATAAGGAGAGAATTATCTTCTGGCATGTGACGCCTTCTAGTCTAGTGGAATTTCACTGACGTGTCAGAGGGAAGAATTGCCTCAATTTTTAGTGTCAAAATATAGGTCAAATAATCCACTATTTTTCCTGAATGTTTTTGCTTGTCTGTCTTTCTCTTTGACCCTAAAGAAGGAGACAATAGGTACTTCTGATAGGTCGATAAATTTTTACCAGTCTACACGGCGTCACATCCCAGGCGACAGCACATTAGGCTAAATGTAACTTAAGTACGTTTTGCCACCTAAAATTTCAGAGACACAAAATATGAATTTAGTCGTATCTTACTTTAAACTTAAGCACAAAGTAAATTTGAGATTCTCCCAACGGTGGCTGTTTATAGTGCTAGGTTCTGGGATGTGACGCAGTGTAACCTGACAGATGTACACTGACTTTTCGAAGGAAATTTCTGCGTCTCTCTTTAGTACATAAGAAGCGCTAGGAAACACGTGACTGCTTGCCGTTTGATGTTTGTCTGCTGACTTTTCAATTGTGAAGATGGAGTTGTTTTGTCAGACTACACGGCATTACATCCCAGGATATAGTAGTCTCCATAGTGACCGTTGTAAGAAACAGACATTCAGCACAGGTCGTTATAAGTTCCATATACTTTTCTGGAATCTTCCCGTACCCACGCACATTTCTGCAGAGGATGAGCAATGCGGGAAATCAATGTCGTTGTAACGAGATGGTTCTAGTCTCGGAGATTCGCTATCACTGCACCACATAACTTTTATTTTGTGATGTATTTTTTTGACTTGCAGTTCCTGAAATCTATTAAGAAAGAAGTAAGTCTAATAATATGTAGGCGGCGCCATAGCTCAAGCGGTTAGTCGCTGGCTTCTCACCGCGGCGGCCCGGGATCGAGCCCAGGTTCTGGTTAATTGGGATTTGTGGTGGACAAAATGGCGCTGGGGCGGGTTTTCTCCGAGTATTTCGGTTTTCCCTACCAATCTTCATTCCACCAAATTGTCTATCATCATAATCACCCGGGGCAGGCTACAATAGGTCAATCAGTGGCCGCCATGCCGAGTGGACCAAATTGACTCCACGCCCCACTATGCTAATTTAATTTTTTTTTAAATTTAGGAATCCTTCGTAATCGAGAAAGTATACAGAATGATAAACTTAAAACGCCAATATTTTAGCAGCAACAGCAGCAGAAAAAGTGTCACTTTAAATACAAGATTATACTTTGACGCAGGAAGACGAAAGGAACATCTTCAATACTCTACTACAACACAGCCATTTAAATTTTCATAGCCCGTGGTGTTTAATACAACTGAGCTAGTAGAAGACTGCGGTTTTCTGATACCGCTAAATTTGTCTCACAAGTCAATGTTGACTTCATCCTCAGGGCAAAAAAAAAAGCTTCTCGAAAAAGGAAGCTATTAGGAAGTCCATTTGCACTACGACCCAGAACACGTCGCGCTCTATACTGTAAATCCTACGGAAGGGAAGCCCTACTCGTCTGTACATGTATGTTTGAAATTCCGGTCGGCTTGTGAACACTGGAAGCATGTTGGAAATTAAACTCTGTAATTTTCTGAAGGCCGGTCACGGTAGCCGAGCGGTCTAAGGCATGAACTGTCTTCGTTCGCTCGGAATCCGGGATCGTGGTTTCGAATCCTACACAAGGCATGGGTGTTTGTTATGTGTATGTGTTTATTCTGTTTGTGGTGCACTGTATTTAGGTAGAGGCCTTGCGGCGAGCTGATCACTCGTCCAAGGAGTCCTACTGTCTGTAAAATGATCATGAAACTGAAAATCAGAGGTCAGGGCCCAAAGGGGGCTGTAGAGCCAGTGGGGAAAAAAGTTCTAAAGAACATATACTGCTGTACGTTACTGCATTACGTTGGTACAACCTCGTCCAAGTCCAAGTGATGTTTTGACTGACTCTGAGCCCGGCTGTCTTAGTGTTGATCCCCTCTTGGGGCTCATAAAAAAATCCTCAGTTTGTATATACACTTTCTGTGTTTGCTGGGGTGAAGCGTATTCTGTCATAAGAGGGCGAGTGTTCTTTGACAATTCTCAGTCTTTATCACTCTCACTGCATACATTTTGATAACAGACTTATGCAAATCCATAAATACCCAAGTAAAATATACAGATATACACAGTATACACAGGGCCTCTCTCAACAAGGGCTTTGTGTAGCGGATTATGCACAACACTCTCTCGCCTCCACGGTACATGACGTACATAAGGAAGAGGGGGGCCGGGGCTACGAGCGAGCCAATAGGAAGCCGTAGTTTTTAATAGTGCCGAATATATTTTGACCGGGACGGGTGGAAAGTGAAATAATATTTTAGTTAGAAAATATTGATAATTTTTTCCAAACAGGGAGTGCAAAGGAATTAGGAGTGGGAGGTTGGATATCACATACTTTCGAGAAGAGTTAAGAAACGCCAGACAGAGGCCGAAACACAATGTCTATCGGAAAGGCAATTACATCGAAATTAGGTGCACATGCCCCTAAAAGTTAAGTTGTCCCTATGGTTAATCAATTATCCCTTCATGAAGACGTATGAGAGAATGGAAGTGCAAGTCTTTACTGAATAGTTAGCTTCCTTCCCCGGCCGCTTTAACCCCGGGGCGGAAAACTGTCGGTATATATTTGTTAGGTGGGCGAATTGACTGAGACGTTGTTTGGACACAGCTGTGGAATCTTTGTTTTGTCGCCTGGAATGGAACCCCAATTCTCTAGTCATCAAGCTCATAACGTATTTATTATAAAGCACGCCGGTTTGAATTTCTTATGCGCTATCAACCGTAAAGAGCGTCACAATCCATAAGAGAGTAAAACTCGTGTTCACCGCCAAGTGAATCTCAAATTTCAGTTCAAGCGCTCGTTTCAAAGTTACGACGTCATTTTAAAGTTTTACATCTTTCATGTGCTCATAAAAATATTAAAATTCCATAAAAATTGTAAGATATTGTGTCAGTTTGAAGTATTTGTAACTTAGGCCTATATGTGTCACGTGGTTCCACGGTTTAAATTTCAATTAGTTTTGTGTTGGTTAAAGTTGAAGATTGTCAAATCGGATGCCTTACTCTATGGGTA
Organism: Cryptotermes secundus; assembly: GCF_002891405.2. Lineage (NCBI taxonomy): Eukaryota > Metazoa > Arthropoda > Insecta > Blattodea > Kalotermitidae > Cryptotermes > Cryptotermes secundus. The sequence continues at coordinate 95,889 of NW_019729898.1, read as the reverse complement.
AGAGTTCAATTATTTACAGCTCCCCCTCTCAAAATGGTTGAAGATCACACTTCTGGCCTGATTCCCCAAATAATTGTCCGTTCCTGAGCTAAGAAGCGAAAAGTGCCAAGGTCTTCTTCGTTGAACAATGATAATTTAGTCTTCATGACTTCACAGGGGATATTTCTTAAGTCCCGATTATTTTAAAGATTAGGAGCGGTGTAAGCTTTAAAGGAGGGAACCTGATTTGCTAAACATTATTGGTCTGAAACCAAAGTGAAATAAGCTGTGCTGATTATGTGTTTCTGCAATTTGAGGTGCTTAAAACGAAAATTAATTTCCTTTGAGAAGGGATTTCTTATTTCATTACCAAAGGAATAGGGTTTCAGTCATTTAAATTAACAGAGGGAAAAGCTGTTTTCAAAAGATATGAATTAAACGTGTTTTAATTGCATTGTATAAAGTGACAGTATTTTCAAACTATTTTAATATCACAGATTAATTCTCAAAGCTATTGAAGTTTAATTATTATTTTATCTCTATTTTAATCTATTCTGAATTCCAATAGGTCAACAATAAATTAATATCATCATCATCATCATCATCATCATCATCAGTAATCTGTCAAGACGACAGGTCCACAGTCTCTTCCAAAACAATTCCTCCACTTAATGCGATCTAGAGCTTTCTCCTTCAAATGACAGTCCCCTCTTCTGTCCCCAAGGTCATCCAGCATCTTCTTACGTCTTCTTCCTCGTCTTCTGGTCACTTCTATCCGCCCATCTATCTTTCCTTCAATAACTTCTTTTAGGTGGCAGTTTCTGCGTAAAACATGACCAATCCAATTAGCCTTCCGTTTTCTTATTTCGTGTAGGATATTCCTCTGCTCACTGACTCTAATTAACACTTCTTCATTTCTCGAAGAAGGATGGAGAAGATCAGTTGGATGTGAGAAATTAATATATTGTAACAAAAAACGAACTCCTTGGTTTCAGTCCGCAAGCGAGCTATAACGACCGAGCGACAGCCGCTTGTCGGCGAAGTTAATATTGTAACAGTTTTTAAAATTTAAGTTAATTTAGAAACTAAACACATTTCAAAATAATGGAGCAAGTAATAATCCCAATAAAATAACGAAGCGTATACACGGGTTTATTTTACTTCAATAAATATTTTGATGGGATATATTTAACGATGCAAAAAATTACGATAACATTGCTTTCCGTGCTCATTTCCCTTAGATTTTAACACTAGTTTTTCGATAAATTTCGTGTGCCCTGTAGGTCTCAAATCTTTAAAAACATTCGCATGGAACATAAATACGCAGTCACAAAACAGAAACTTCTAGTTTTGATTTTATCTCTTCATGCAGCGGATGTGAGAAGTAGTTGCAACCCTGCGTTATTGTACACTGATGTATGAAATTCACTTCTTTAACAAACATAGTTACTTTTACCAGTAAGTTTGCAGTTGTTAGTAGTTAGTGTATACTGCTCAGTAGTGTCTTTACGATCTTTCGGCAGCTAAACCTTATGTAGAGGTAAGTTGAATATGCAGCAGTTTATTCTTTTCCCGTGGCCTGTAGTCACTAAGCGAACTATACCGACCGAGCGACCGCCGCTTGTTGGCGACGTTAGTGCCAATTTTAGCGGATAGAGAGTGTCGCATGGTCAGCGCAACCGATCCACACGGNTATTGTAACAGTTTTTAAAATTTAAGTTAATTTAGAAACTAAACACATTTCAAAATAATGGAGCAAGTAATAATCCCAATAAAATAACGAAGCGTATACACGGGTTTATTTTACTTCAATAAATATTTTGATGGGATATATTTAACGATGCAAAAAATTACGATAACATTGCTTTCCGTGCTCATTTCCCTTAGATTTTAACACTAGTTTTTCGATAAATTTCGTGTGCCCTGTAGGTCTCAAATCTTTAAAAACATTCGCATGGAACATAAATACGCAGTCACAAAACAGAAACTTCTAGTTTTGATTTTATCTCTTCATGCAGCGGATGTGAGAAGTAGTTGCAACCCTGCGTTATTGTACACTGATGTATGAAATTCACTTCTTTAACAAACATAGTTACTTTTACCAGTAAGTTTGCAGTTGTTAGTAGTTAGTGTATACTGCTCAGTAGTGTCTTTACGATCTTTCGGCAGCTAAACCTTATGTAGAGGTAAGTTGAATATGCAGCAGTTTATTCTTTTCCCGTGGCCTGTAGTCACTAAGCGAACTATACCGACCGAGCGACCGCCGCTTGTTGGCGACGTTAGTGCCAATTTTAGCGGATAGAGAGTGTCGCATGGTCAGCGCAACCGATCCACACGGCCATTAATCTCGGTTTTCTAGACCGGAATGCAGCAGTTTATATAACAAACTATCTCTATACTCATTGAAGCAGATCACAATCGAGCAATCTGTTCTGCCGGTAAAGCCTTAGATTTATCTTCAGGAGATATTTGGTTCGAATCCTGACTGAGGCTCTCTATGTTCTCCTCAGTCCTTCAAGGTAAATGTCAGATTAGAACAAGACCATTCTCTTTAGAGCCTTTACTGTTTATCATCCATGGGTCGGGATAGCGTAATCGGTATAGCGACTGACTATGGACTGGTTCGGAGTTCGATTCCCAGTAGGATCAAGAATTTTCTCTTCTCCACGTTGTTCAAACCGGCTCTGGGGTCCACCCAACTTCCTTTCCAATGTATACCGGGGGCATTCTCCTAGAGAGTAAAGTGGCTGGGGTATGAAGCTCACCAATCACCCCCAGCTAGTACCCAGGCCAAGAAGATGTAAATCTATACACCCACTCCCCCATAAGCCTTCATGGTGTACTGGTTAATGTATTAAGCACAGGTATAAATTTACCTTTACCAGTTCATCATTTATAAATAATTCTACCATTCCTCATTATGTATCCTAGCTATAGAGAGAAGCCTACATTAAGCGACAAGAGCCACTCACATTACGGCTTCTTACAATTAGATGTAACTGAAAATGTATATCTGTGGTCTGTACAATAGTTTATTCAGCAAAGGAAGTGAATATACAACCCCTAGGAAATAAAATATTCTCTGACAGGCAAGAAAATAACAGAAACAGGAAGTAAAAAAGAAAATTAAACCGAAAGTTAAAGCAAAGAAAGCAAATAAAATGGCTCTCACACAGACAGCTACATTATCTGAAGAGGATGTGGGGAAGGTACAGAGCTCATCTGAAAAATCTCACTTGAGGTAAAAGGAAGCGTGCCTCTGTCATCTTTCCTTGTAGACATGTTGGAGTGAGTGTGGACGGGGGTTGGATTTGTAATCACATTTATTGATCACGTACAGATGGTAACTACAAGAAATTATAACGCTCTCGTTAATTTATGCGCTCGTCTTCTCACAACAGTATATACTAAGTTTTCTCAGTGTGTTTTCACTAGCCGTTTCCTGGTGAAAGACTCTAATAATGTCCTCTGCTTATGCCCTTACAGGCTGACGAATATTTCACAACTTATTTCCAGGCTGACAGCCATCTCACACGAACCACCTACTCTACTGATCGACTGAACTCCATTAACTGCACTGGATAACTTGACTGACTGACTGACTGCTAAATTGATGCTGAACTTCGTCAGCACCACAAATTTTGCTTTCGAGTTCCATGGAACTCGTGACCTTATTCTACTCCCTGATGGATCTGGGCGCCTTCAGAACTCTCTTATCTTCAGAGTAACTTATACTAACTGATACGCTTATAACATCTTGGCATGGATCGCTTATGAAACACAGCTCCTCATTATTGTATTTCAATTTTTGTCGCAGGAACATGTTTTTTTAAAAAGCCGTTACTCAGGAACAGCTGTTTTATATGTGTTAATTCCGTGGTTATTGTCTAGCAGCGGACGTTGTTTATAAGTCATTGTTTAGCAACGGGTCTACATGCTACATTAATTTATAATGGATATCTTATGCATCTCCCAAGAAGGCGAGAAAATAATAGAGGAAAATCTGTACTCGATATAGCAGTATGCAACATTCCAAACGACGTTTGTTTGAACTCATTTGTGGCCGGTTTAAAAAAGTAATTTGAGTAAAGAAATATATTTTACAAATATTTCGACGGCATGATAAGGTACAGCACAGAGTTTCAACAAAATCCCTTTGATTCTTTGCGTGTCACAGGGAAAAGTCCATTAACAGAATTATGTAAAGTAGACTTTGTAATTGGGTACTGTGTCTGTGAGTCAAAATGGCTGACTAAAATTATAAGAAATATCTCTCAAATCCAATTTTACCCAAATTTATTTAGTAGTTTATGATGCGCATATAAAAGTCCATTCTGGTATTTATGAAAATAAGGCATTGTAATGTATCACTATGGCTGAGAATCATAATATAATTTATAAAAAGATAAAGTAGTTCCGTCCAATGTGACTGGTGAAGCTTTTTTTCTTATTTCAATTCTTCATGCCCTTACATGTTTCGGTCCTTAGAGACCATCATCAGAGGGACATCGATACAGTTTGGAAACCACTATTACAATAGGTGTTCTGAGTGTTACAATATATATACATACAGTGCTGACAATACACAAATGGATACAAAATCCAAAGTTTTCACAACTACAGCGGCTGTCTTGATATATTAAAAATTAAAAAAAAATGTTAGTTAAGTTAGAATTTATAAACAAAATAGGTTCGTATGTAAGTTTTGAGGTTTTCACGCGATGACTATGAAGAAAGTCGTCTTCTGGGTTTAGGCGCCGTGTATTCTTCGTTTTGGCCGACGTTTCGGAGGAACGTATCGCCTCCATCTTCAGAGCAAGTGAATGGCTTGGAATGCAGAGAGCAGTAGCTACGAAGAATACACGGCGCCTAAACCCAGAAGACGACTTTCTTCAAAATAGGTTCGTGTCCTCCCTCTTATCACTTCTGCTGACGGAGGCCGAACTTGTGACGCCTGTCTTTCTTGAGAAAAGGTTCTTTGATGTCATCCTTTGGTTGTTTGTGGTCTGTTGTGTTGTTTTTACTCGTACAACACAGTTTTAGTTTTAACTAAAAAATAAAAAAAAATATATCAAGACAGCCGCTGTAGTTGTGAAAACTTTGGATTTTGTATCTATTTGTGCATTTTAAACATTATATGTATATATATTTTAACACTCAGAACACCCATTGTAATAGTGGTTTCCAAATTGTATCGATGTCCTTCTGATGATGGTCTCTAAGGACCGAAACATGTAAGGACGTTACTAACTGAAATAAGAAAACCAGTCAGACTGGATGGAACTGTTTTACCTTTTTATAATATTATTAGTGTGACGGACCAGAATGAAACAAATAAAAAATAATGTAATTTATTTCGAAGTTTTCTGAAACTGTGTATGGGATACAGGGAGTGGTCTAGTTATGCCTCAGGCAAAGTATGCTTTTATCTGTCAATAAGGTTAAAAATCAAAGGCGTCCAACAAAGTTATTTAAGGACATTTCATTTGGAGTTTTCACTAAAATTTAACACTTTATGATACGCATGAAGAAGTCCTTTTGTGAAACTGGCTTATTTATGGATGTTATCCTAAAATCGGAATTATTCATTTTCTGTGAATGTCTCATAAGAAAAATAACAAAATATTTCCAACAATTCAAGGGTTGAAACTGGGTCACAGACAGACATAACGTCCATATAAGACGATCTTATCTATGTTTTACAGAAAGCCTGAAAAGACATAAACAGAAAGAGGTTACGGATATCTTTCAACTTCCTGTTCTCACATAAAGACATTTATGAGAAAATTGTTTTGCCACCCACTATCCTAAAGAAAGCTACAAAAAAGAATAATAGGGCATTAGCTTGGAAAATATCACCTGTAAGCAAGATAGCTGCCTGCATCCTGCTAGTTTCTTTCTTGGATTATTATTCAACCCTAAAGATGCAGGTAACATGTACCTCCGAAACGTCGGTTGGCATACAACGGACTCCACCGCGTTATAACCATGAAGACAGAATTTTTCAAAATGATAGCTGTCTCCCCCACTATTCTCAATACATTTTATCCAATTGTAATTCAGTATCGAAAGGGGGGGGGGAAATTATAGTCCATTGTTGCGGTTCCCAACAATCGACACATTACACAAAACTGTAACCTCTTGACAAGAAGGACAAGAAAAGCACATTTATGTCCCCAGCAATCTCGACACAATAAATAAAAATGTAACTCCCCGTCAAAATGGAGAGCACACTGATAACACATTGTTTTCTTTCCTAACAGTCCTGACATTTCAGCTTATACCGCCCACATTTTTTTCATGAAAACAACTCGAACAGGGAAACAAAATTATTTTCATAAAAGGATGTTCTTTATTGAAAACATTCGAGAATCTCTAGTGAAAGCACACATCCATGGACGAGCTACTTACAAAAATAATGGGAATATTCAAGCCACAGTTTCTCACCGTCCATACCTGACACGTTAGCAGGCAATAAGGAGACAAGAAGTTGCCATTCTTTGCAACAGAACAGGCAACATAATTATTGTTTGGTGCAATACGTGTAAGAAACGTGCTTGCAAGAACCACATAACCTAACTTTATAACAATATATTGCTTAATTATGGCGGGAGTAATAAATTATATAAAATCGATAATATTTTTATTATAAAAAAACATAATTTTTAGGATAGCCAAATAAACAATATCTTTTACATGAATTGTGTTAATCATTTGCAATATTATTCAAAACACTTGAACGGGTTTAAATCGATATATTATAATAGAATAATCATTAATTTAAGAATATTCGAATACAAAATATCAGTTATATCAGGGATAATAAAAGATGTAGACTGCTATCCTAACCACTTCTATTTTTTTAATATACAATTATGATGTCTTCTGAAAGTCAACCGAAATTGGAACATTTCGCCTCCATCTTCAGTGTTGAAGAGTAAGCCAATCAAGTAACCAGCAAGAATCGTGTAGCTAGCTTGACCTGATCACTGATTCTGAAGATAGTGCCAGCACATTCAGTCGAAATATCGGTGGACAGCCAGCCTACTACACGTTGTATTCCAGAAGATAAAATTCTTCATAACCACCGCCGTGAGGACTTCTAAATCTGTATATTACACTAAACTTTACTAGATCGTGAAACGAAAAGACCCTAGGTTCACTACGGGCTTTCAAATTTCCTCGCTCTATCTCCAGCGTCCAGACCGATTTTGGGGACAATGTAACGTCGTTTGTGGGACTCCTTTCCCTAAGGTAAAGCAGTGGGAGAGTGAAGCTGACAACTCACCTCCATCCAGTATAAATTAATTACCTCCTCTCCTCATATGTTTTCATAGTTTTTGCTCGGTTGGAAAGCCTTTTACACCTCGCCTACGTTTAAAATTTTTATCATATTCTTTTCCATGCACTATATTCATCGTATAAAAATAAGCTACTTCAAAAGTCTGTTATTTAACCCTCCGAACTGCCGTTTCAGATACCGAGGGTAGCATAATGCGCTGCCTCGTCAGGGCAGTCATACAAATCAGGGGACGGTGGTCGCTGAATACTGAGCAATACTGGCACAGTAATTAGGAGCGGTAAGTAAAATGAACTCTGAGAAAATTTTGCTCAAGTGCCACTTCGTTTATTACGAGTCTCATTTTAAAACACTCAGTGATGAATATTGGACTCCGCGAGGAGAAGATGGCATGTCACTGCAGGAATTTAATGTCTTTCATTTCATGTACGTGTTTTCCTGCGATAACAGGAGTCTTGTGTTGGTCGCTAGCGACATCTGTCGGGAGGGAAACCAACTGACGTTGAATGACACATAGTTTATGTATTAGCGAAAATACGAATGAAAGGTGAAATTAAATATGTTTTGATTCACCTAAGTTCATGAAGTTATTAACTATGTTTTTTTTTCGTTAGTGATGATTATTGTGTTAAGTAGGCTGTGCAGTTGTCACTCCGGTTTAGTCTTCATGTGATTCAAGGTTAGGCTAGGGGGAGGTAGTGAGCGAATGGAAGCTATGCCTTCCCTCCCTCCAAATAATCTTGTAAGTGAATGGCGCAGCAAGAAAGCCAATGGAGCACGTGTGTTTGGTAATTTTAAGTTACCCAATCTGTATCCTGTGTCATTATATAGGCACTAGTGTAAAGAAGTGTGATCATTCAAACATGTTTAAAAGTCGTAGTGTTGTGTGGTCTATAACTTTTTATTCTATAAAACTGGGAAGTGAATATTGACGAAGGATGATAACGGACGTACAGGTTAGAAATGGACTTGTACTGCCTTCAGCTTCGGTGAGACGCAGAGACACGTTTGGAAGTATTCCAGCCGGAATAAAATGTTCCAGGAATGGATCCACCTTCTTAAAGGGTAAGTCTATTTAATTATGCACTGGCGAAATTCCTCTTTAGAGGGCGTACGACACTGGAAACAAACATAGTACGACATAGTTTAGATGTAGTTCAAAATGATGCCATTAATTTTATCCTTCTGTTTTTAGTAACGTTGCTGGTTTTAAGCCCGGAATATAAGGTACTTTTACACCGCGTATTTCTGAATTATTTTCACGCCTCCTGCATGTTGTACTTTTAGTGGCTTGGAAATCTCACACAAGGTGGTTCTGTGTTCAGATCCAGGCCATCAAGTCTGTGACGTTCAAAATGCTAACTTGTGACTGATAAAAACACGCATTTGGTGATGATGGCATCAATACTGAAAATTCATTTTCATTATTTATTTATTTATTTATTTGCGTGATTACTTAACGGTCCAGAGGTAAATTGTAAAGTAATCATCGGTGAGAGTAAAAAACAACAAAAAGTATGTAAAAAATCTCTTCCTGTAACAGGACGTGGATGTCCGTAGGTTGTGGAAAGTCGAAGTTCCCACATTATCTAGACAGATGGCTGACAGATGGCGGTGAGGTTGTCAGCCTCACGCGTCGACCGCCCTTTAACCCCCACGAAGATTCCTGGTACTCGTTTCTCGTTCTGAGTAGACCCCAGTGCTATAGTGTGCCTGGAAGGATTAGGTCAATTGAAAAATGCAATGACATCCGGAATCGAACCTGCGACCTACAGGCTTGTAGCATAAGTGCCTCGACCAACTACTCTACCGCGTGCCCCTTGCAAAAACAAAATGAATGCGTACATTAAAAAAATGAGACGTAGTCATTTGTATTATTTAGACAACATCAAACTTTAATAATTGTAATCACGACAAAAATTGTGCAGTACGTACATACGTACATACATATATAATACTTATATTCACACTTACTTACTTATTTATGGAGCTGAGCCCTTCTTGAGGAGAAGCCAAATCTGCAGCTACTCAAGAATTTCCCAGCATTTTATGGAACCCGAAGTTTCATTACCGTGTTCGCAAGGGCCCTCCACTGGTCCCTATCATAAGCCAGATTAATCTAATCCATACCATCCCATCCTATCTCTCTAAGATCCATTTTAATATTGTCCACCCACCTACGCCTTGGTCTTCCCAGTGGTCTCTTTCCTTCTGGCTTTCCCACCAATATCCTATATGCAATCCTGTTCTTTACTTTTACACAAAATACTCGTATAAAAATTATTTTAGTAACTAAAGACTAGCACTATAACATACGATTGAGAGAAACAGCTCTAAGTGCGTCAACTTCCCGAAAATAGTGTTAGTACCCGAAGTGCATATAGCAGGACCATTTTTACTTGAAGAGCAGACGGAGAGGATTCTCCGATATCGCAGTCCTTCCCAAACTGGGAAACCGCAGCGCCCCATGACGCCTTCTCGTTTCAGTTTTTTGTTTTAATTCGCTAGTGGGGGTGGAGTCCAACTTGGTCCACTCGGCACGGCGGCCACTGATTGGCCTATTGTAGCCTACCCCGTGTGATTATGACAATGGAGAGTTTGGTGGAGTGAAGATTGGCAGGGGAAACCGAAGTATTCGGAGAAAACACGCCTCAGCGCCACTTTGTCCACCACAAATCCCACTTGACCAGACCCGGAATCGAACCCGGGCCGCCGCGGTGGGAAGCCAGCGACTAACCGCCTGAGCTATGGCGCGGCCTTCTAGTTTCAGTCAGAGAGAGGCGCGAGATATTAAAGTATTTGAATTAATTATTTTTCATTATTAATACACTCAAAACTTCAAACAAACTTGTAATAACATAAAAAATTGAAATGCATTATTGATTGTGTCAGAAAGTATTACACCCATATATGTTACAGTAGAGGCGACTTAATGCATATAAGAGTTTGTATAGGAGTGTGGATAGGTCAGTAGGTATAGCAACGGTCTACGGCTGGAAGGCTAGGATTCGATTCCCGGCATGGCAAATTTTTCTCTTTTTACACAGCGTCTAGACTGGCTCTAGGGCTCACCCATCCTTCTATCCAATGAGTATCGGGGGCTCTTTCCGCCTGTTAAAGCGGCCTGGGCTTGAAGCTAACCATTCACTCCATCTAATGTCGATGTCAAGAATGGTGGAGCTATACCTTCATTTCCCTAAATGTCTTCATGGCATAGTTATTAATTAATTAAGCACAGGGATAACTTTAAATTTATATATATAAACAAAAACAAAACAAAGTCCGTGGTCTGTAGTCTGCAAGCGAACTATACCGACCGAGCGACAGCCGCTTGTCGGCGAAGTTAGTGCCAACTTTTGCGTATAGAGGGTGTCACGTGGTCAGCGCAACAGATCTCCACGGCCGTTAATCTCGGTTTTCTAGACCGGAGCCGCTATTTGCTTGAAATCGCTCCTCAATTATCCTCACGAGGCTGAGTGGACCTCGTTCCAGACCCACTACTTCTCAGAAAATCTGGTAGCGCCGGGAATCGAACCCGGCACCTCTTGATCTGTAGGCATGAACTCTGACCAGTAGACCACAGAGGCGTATATATATATATTTTTAAACACAGTATTATAGTATTTAGTATGTTATGCTGAAAGTTTGGGTCTGTCCGTGAAACTCTGCTATATCCTACCGAAGTACGATGACTTTTTCGTGAGAAGGTTTAGAAAGAGTTACAGAACTTGTTGATAACTTCGCCTGTCTATTCGTAATAAAAGGCCGGATTTTTCTGCCCTTTTTCGTGATCAGGATTAGACGTGTTTCGCTTCATATTTGGCAGATATGCTCGAGAAAGTAAATGAATTGATTCCGTCCTTTCAGGGGAAAGTACATATAAGCAATTTGATCCCGAACAGCGAGGTTGGGGCTCTTCGACAGAAGCTTTCGCCCTGGGTTTCTGAGTGAGGTTGCACTGCTATATTTACATGCTTTAACGATTTTATTACTACACATGATATTTCACTTTCTAAATGAATTAAAAAGGGTCATATTGCATTAATCGAACATTGTCTTGAATACTTATACTAACAACTTTAACTTAAAGCTATCAGTAGCGTTTTCATAACGAGAGCAGGGAACCACACAGCGTGGAGGAAGTTCCACTGCCAAAATATAGATTCCGTTCGGTTTCAGAAAATCTTTAAGTTTTGCTCGTACTTTTTTACCTAATATATTGGCAGTTAAGTTACATACAACATTCAACAAAGTTGATTCTACTTTTAAATACATTTTATTTCACTCATTTTTGATACTTGCTGATGTAGTTATTAAAGAAAAGTTTGGAATCATTGCACTTTTATGTGACAGGGATATTTATGGATCCTTTTGGAGGATTATTTAAACATGCTGTCAGTATTTGGACTCTGTAGCGTCGATATGTCTCTTAACGCCAATAAATCTTCAGGATATGACATCGGAAAGGACTTTCAGTATCGGTGTATGTTTATGATATCGACAGATCACAAAATATCTTGGTAACATAAACTTAGTTTTCTATGTATAACACAGTCCGTCAGTAATGCAACAAACTGTTTCATTTTCTTCCACTTACATTTCTAACACATGTTTCGGCCCTAGATGGTCATCTTCATGTGTTTTAATATATTAAAACTATTACACTGTATTAATACGCGCTAAAATCACTCACTGTCGTCCACTTAATATAATAAAATAAATTATAATCCGTAACAGAACAACGTGCTATTGAACATGAAGATGAAGCTGCTGCAATAAAACACCTGGAGATAAACATATAGTTCCAAACAAGTGGACGACAACTCTTGTGACGTGGAATAGAATTTTACAATAAACAAGGAAAATATTTTAATAGGACATTTTAACGGTGTTATAGATAGACGTTTTAATATGGCTTGCAACAGGATGCTTAAATACAGAATTAGTTTTCTATATTGAAGAGCATAGAAAGACAGGTGGACCGCTCATTGCAGAGAGTCTGGGAAGACTTCTTGCGTTATTACAATGATAGGCTTATGTGAACAGCAATGACTGCTGTGTAATGCAAATGGAACCAACTACGGGCAGACGCTTTATGGACTGTCTCCTGTAAACCATGTAATTTTAGAAAAAGGGTTTGGAAAGTGATAAATGAGGCGAAGTGAAGGCATGGGGAGGGGGAAATGTCAGTGCATCAGTCCATGAAGGTAAGAAATGTTAGTGTATTAGTGTAGAGCATGTTCTTATCACAATTTCTTTATTATTATTCTCAACTATCTTAGTTTAAGTAATGGTATTTATATTGGTATTTTATTGGGAACTGTGTTTGTATTGTAATTGTAATTGTATTGTGCTGTATTCATTGTGTGTGGTATGTTATCCTTACTGTTGTTTCCTTTTGTCTACTGTTGTGTAGTGTGGCGGGTTATTTTGTTTGTTGTGTGTTTCTTACTTATGGAGCTGAGCCCTGCTGGAGGAGCCGCCAATTGTGCAGCTACTCAAGAATTTCCCAGAATTTTATGGAACCCGAAGGTTCATTACCGTGTTCAAAAGAGCCCTCCACTGGTCCCTATCCTGAGCTAGATCTATTTAATGCATACCATCCATCCTATCTCTCTAAGATCCATTGTCTTATTGTATTAAAATTGTTACCAGGTAAAACCCAATCTTCAGTCAAGTAAATAATAATGAAAAGCAAAGCGAATTGTTTATTCCTGGTGTTTGTTATATAAACAAATTAAAAGTTTCAACTAGACCTGAAACATGGCTTTGTTATGAAACTATCTGTGATCTTCCTTAATGCAAAAGCAACATACAATGTTTAAGATGGAATTTAATTAGGTAGTTCAACTTGACCGATTTAAGTACTCCTAGAAAGAAATAACTTCTCCAGTATTGATAAAGAATTTAATGTCAGTCTACTCCCGTAATAACTTCGGTAAGCATTTGCAGAATACTATACTTATATTAATTTTATTTATGAAAACATTTCTTTTCATTACAACCTTCATATTGAATATGAAGTTGACGAAGTCTCCTACCCAATGGCTGTGCGTGAAGCTTTATAAAAGGGGGCCAGACCCCAGGACGCGAATGAGTGATGTCCCACATTTCCCACCTGGTGCTGAGTGTAACCGTACAGATAACTGCAGCATATCTGGCCTTTCGGATATTAAGAGTACAGATCCACAATATTTCGAATTTATCCTGGTCTGAACCAAGGTTGAGTCACCGCCTGTCATGTCTGTTCAGGCACAATGCCGGGATAGTACCTTATGATGAGTCATGTCTCCTTCCTTTGCAACTCCGATCTCTTCAATATTTACGATCATATTTCCATCTTACTGTGCTATAAGTATGCAGAGTTAGGTAAAATACCCACAGACTGTAAAGCCCTGAGAATCGCATTCCAAAACTGCCTGGGCACTTGGGTTTCCTTGCGTCTCACAAATTTTCATTTTTTTTTTCCAACACACCTCTAAGCAAACCAGTTTAAATTTAAATGTTGTGTTGATTGTTGTAAAGTGTCTTTGCCATCTGCATGGTATCACTTAGTACGCTTTAGCTGCAACCCAAAGCATGTCCTGGTAACATTTATCGAAGCACATTTATCCAAATTTTCAGTCTACTATCATTCCTTATGGAACAAAGTAGGCTGATGAGATTACCGCACTCTCTCCTCCGCATCGAAGGTCTATCTATCTCTTTATCTATCTGTCTGTCTGTCTGTCTATCTGTACACCTGCCTGCCTGTCTATGGATCTACAGCCCTTTATTGGACCATGGCCGCTTTTTCAGTTTCTTAATCTTTTACACAGTCGGTGGGGATCCTTGGACGGGGGATCAGCTCGTCGCAAGGACGCTACCTACACACAGAACAACAGAAACACTGAATACACGCAGATATCCATACCTTGAGTGTGTTTCGAACTCACGATCCTAGCGTTCGAGAGAGCGAAGACAGTTCATGCCTTAGAATGCGCGGCCACGTTAAAGGTTTGAAGCAGTTAATTTCTTTCAACAGAAATTTGTATGAACATTAAGTTATCGAAGGTCACTCCGTTATTTCTAATTTCCTGCGATTAGTATTAACAACATGACTGCCGGACAAGCTTATGAAGTGGGAAAAAAACTAGTGACAGTTTAATGTCGTGAAATGATACATGGTGGTGGAATATTGCAAAATATATAACACTTGTTTACCATTCTTTTAGCATAATATAAAACAACATGGCGACCGTGCGAACACCATCTAACTACCAAATCGACAGCTATAACTAATAGATCACTGGAGTGAGAGAAACGAAATTTTGTAGAAAGTTGTAAGATTTGAGGCTTTCACGGCGGTGACTATGAAGAAAGCTGTTTATGACATAATAATTATAATTGGACAGTAATAAATATGAGAACGATTGGAAATTCTGAGGTTATATCCAACAGATTTAATGCAGACAGTGTTTCTGCTACCAGTAAGGGTAATGATACAAGTAACACTAAAAGATATTTGCAATAGCAAGTAACAGAGAATTTCAAACTCGATCCCATGCCGCGAAATCTGCCTTCTGGCCATTGAGTTAAGCTTTATTTTATTGCTGGGTTACATTACCGATATATAACCATTACAACATTCTATTCATAGGCCTTGAATTCTGTAATAGGAAACAGGCTTTGTGAGTTCTGTTCGTAACTCACTGTTTTAAGGAAATTTCCATCCCACAGAAGAAAAAGCTGATTTTTCGTTATCCTATCACAGAGTGCCATCTCTTAATGCATGTTCTTAAAGAAAATTTCTTGTCGAGCACCATTATTTGATTAGACCCGTTGTTCTTAGCGGAGAATGTTGGAGTATAGAATTTTGCGTTGAAAAGATTGTGCCCTTCAAGCCACTACTAGTTTGCAGCAAGATGCGAGCAGTTCTCCTTGACAAGCTGTCAGTGGCTGTTTCCATAGCGACCATGCTGCAGCCACAGCTCCTTACTTGCATGTAGCCCAGTTCTAACCCAGCTGCATTCCCTTGCCTTACTTCATATAAGATAAATTACTCTTCGCCCACACTCCGTCCGATATAGTGCAACGTGACATAAGTTGGGAAGATTATGCGCATGTCTGAAATTTGATGCTGTTTGTTCCTGTATGTAATGTAATTTAAAGAATATTCTTATACCAGCGCGGAATATAAATTAATATTGACATGAAATCTTAATTATAATTTTTCCCTTGCTAATAATTTTTATTTAAGCGGATGAGTTAAACTATCTGTTTGAATTTTCGTTCACTTCTGCATTAACATATTTAATTATCCATATTTCTTACTTTACCAAGTCCCAGGGACAAAAATCGAACGGAATCAATTCAGGTGACAGTGGTGGCCAGTGAAAAGTATTAATTAATATAAATTAAAAATACTTATTAAGCACTAATTCTCATTTTCTGAGTCTTACAGAATTTAATCGTTTAATTAACAGTGTAGAATGCAGAAATTTAGATTATGAAATAAGATAATTTCATATACTAAACTGAAAATCTTATTTTTAGTCAAATCTGACGACATTGTAAAATTATTAAGTGAGATAGTACCAAAAGTCGATTCCAGCTTATATTTGATTAAACGAAAATGTTTATCGGTAGAGCTGCTTTAGGTTTTTCGGTATACCTAGCACAGGATAATGTCTTTGTCTTGATGCAAACTGCTGGAATCTTTGTGCGTGTCTCAGAATATCGAATGTAGGAACGGAAGAAAAAGGAAGTGACTTGCGATTTAATGACATAAAGGAATTTTTTTTAAACCTTAATCGACAGTATATATATATTTTACATGTCTGAATAGAGTACTTGTCGCACATTGTAGTTATTTTTACTAGCGATCCAGTAGTTAAAAAATCTACCATCCTCCATCACAATTCTACGAAACTAAGCAAACCAATTATCTGACTCACTGGCAACACACAGACTTAAGCCAGGCATAAAACTAAATTAGAACCAGTTCCATTCAACTCCCATATACTCGTACTAGTATTTTGCGCAGTACGCTGTTAGAGAAAACTACTAAAATTCAGTTCAGTTTCTTGTAATGTAAGGTAGGACAGAAATTAATTTTGCTATTCGAAACGTAGTTTTGGAAAAGAAACGTGCAGACCAACTGCTGTACGTTGTGATCATTACGCTGTTCTTTATTCACTGGGAGCCAGAATGCATAAGAAGTGACATATCTTGGTGAATATAATTAACAACGAAACCTTATTCTACTGTTATAAGCCTGTGGCGTTTCCAATTCAAAATTTTTCGATCGACAATACTGTTCAAACGATACAGTGACGTAATTTAATAATTTACGTCGTTTACTTGTCCGCTGGTCCCAACCCAGACAGCAGCTTCGGACTCACTGTTCAGTGGTACACAGACCTGCTTATTCGTTTAAAAGTCCATGGTCAAAATTCAATAGCGTCTAAAGGTCAGAGGTCATTCTGTGTCCCAGCTAGCGCGCCATTTTGAAGGAAAAGTCACAGAACGAATGGGTTCTACATTTTCGGTGGAAAGCTGTAGCGAAGAAGAACGAAGAGGTTCAGTATATATGTCGCAGACTCTAGGAAACCTTTCATGCACATGACAACGTGAAATAGATTGATATGTAAAGCAGCGAAATTTACCGTTCGTTACAAAGATTTCTTCATCACAAAAGTGCTGAACTGAGGAAATGCTAAAGCCGTAAAGTTATCCGTGTAACAGGCCATGGAGGCCCATAGTGTTGTGAGACGTTGAGGCACCCACATTATCTAGAAAATCGGCCTACAGATGGCGGTAAGATTGTCAGCTTTACGCGCCGGCCGCCCCTTAACCCCCCCCCCACGGAAGATTCCTGATAGTCATTTCTGTTAGAGACTGAGCCGACCCCAGAGTCGTAGTACTGCTGGAAGGATTAGGTTAATTGAAAAAATCCACCTCATCGGGATTCGAACTTTATGAGGTCTTTCATATGTTGAAACTCGTTGATCTTAACCTGGTAGACAATGTTCTTCACATAACCCCATAAGAAAAAATCCATTGGGGTTAAATCTGGCGACCTAGGAGGACAAGCAATTGGTCCACCTCTGCTGAGCCATCTCCCAGCCATCTCTCTGTCCAGGTGATTCCTAACATTGTGGCAGAAATGTGGCGGCGTATGCACGTAAGCCGGGTATGAAAAAAAAAGAACTTGCAGAGTTTTCTTTTCCGATGACTAACCGGATACGTGTATGACAATTACATTCCTAGATACACAGTTTTATTTTGGATATCTTTGATCCGGACACCCTCTCCGTGTCTTCTGCCGTCTATAATGCAGCAGTATTAATATATATTTAGATGGCACTGATCAATATTAAATCTACTAAAATGTTATTTAAAATGTTTAAAAATGTCACTAATATATATATTCAAATTCAAAGTTACATTGCGACTGACGGTTAGTCAGTCAGTAAGTTTTAATGTCGAGCCCCATCTGGGGCTCATGACCAGATATTAATTATTACTGTTTGACAGTTACGGTCTTATTTTTGTGGGGCGCCCTCTCTGACGAGAGGACCGGCCTATCTTTTGCTTATGATGCTGGCTCGGTCTTTCTCGGGTCAGAGTCTCTTGGAACTCGCGACCATATTTTACTGTCTCAGATCTGAGACTTCTCTTTTCGTCGCCTCCTACGACTTGCAGGGTTACGGTGGAGGTATTCGACCCCGCCTCCACACGGAGTGTATATATTGTGACATGTTGATCCCTACCGCCCCAGCTCCACGTAGCGGTAACTTAGCCCTCGCGTAATAGGCGAGTAATCACCCCGCAATGCGCAACGCGCGGTGACGTCACGAGCGGAGCCGAAGAGAGCCGAGCGGAGCCGAAGATAGCCGAGCCCCGTAACCTGGTAACTACGCAATGCTAATCAACAGCGGTGACGTCACACTAGCAACAGCGTCCTAGGCTATACGCCACGTCACACTAGCAACAGCGCAAGGCTATATAAGTGGACTCCACAGCAGCTACAGTTCAGTTGAAACATAGCAGCCTGCGAGTGTGCGATAACTAAGAAGTCAGCGAGCGGAAGACGTATTGTGTGCTTTCAAGACATAGTGAGTGCTGTAGTACAGTTGTACTCGGAGTGTGTATTTCAGGGAGACTTGTGTAGCTCCCGCGTTACTAATACTTGAAGACTCTTGAAGACCGTGTTAAGAGATTTTGTTGTAGGGTTTGTAAACTGTGGAAACCCGTAACGTTGTGATAATTAAGTGTAGCCGATAGTTGTAGATTGTTCAATAAACCAGTTAACGATCTCTACGGCGTATTCAGTAACGCAAGCACGTTACAATATATATATATATATATATACACACACATCAATTCCATACTTGTGCGCTACATGTTTCGGTCACACAAGGCCATCTTCAGGCAACACATTATTAAGGAATCCACTGCACTGCGCACTTTGTCAGTAGTACTCTTTAAGTTACATCGTTATTATTGTTATTAATTTTAGTATTATAGGATGTTTGGTGTACCTATCTTTTGAATTGCGGCCTCTCTGTGCCCCATTGGGTCTGCAGCTCTCTTGGGCGTGTGTATCTCGTGTTGATTTGTGTTCCTTGTGTATGTATGTACGTACACTGCCACAGTCAGTAATTTCGTGGACTGGCCGCAAAGCGTCGTTGCAGTGCACTACAGCGGCTAGGTTGAGGCACGATATGATGCCCTGTTAGTTCATCTCTCGTCACAGCAAGAGGCAGTTATGTGCAAACAGTGTAAGCAGAACTACGGCCTCTATTGTGAACTGCAGTTACATGCGAGTGGCGGAAATTAAAATGTGGCAGTTCGAACAACGGGCAAACATCAAATTCTGCCAGAAACTAGACAAATCCCCTAGCGAAACGTTTGGCGTAGGAAGAATTGGCTGTTGCTACGCGACAACGCCCCTGCATATCGCTCTGTTCTTGTCCGAGGGTAACTGGCAAGGCAACAGGTCACGTTTTGCCACACCCTCCGTACTCAACTGATCTCGCACCGTGCGATTTCTTTCTCTTTCGCCGCTTGAAAGCAAAGCTACGTGGTCGTAGATTTCATTCGTCCGAGGAGGTCGTCAGTGCCACAAGATACGCCGTACGGGAATTTCCTGCCAATATGTGTCAGCAATGTTTTCGGCAGCTACATCAATGTTGGCAGACTTGCACAGCGGCCAACGGCAACTATTTTGAGGGCCGATGTGGATCTGTGTAAATGTATGTGAATACCTTGTAATATGATGCGATAAAACCACAGTCCAAGAAATCAGTGACTGTACCACGTATAAGTATATGGGCGATGACTCTTCGTTAGGATCAGGTTTGTCGGTTCCCAGAGGTAAACGATGAAGTTGTCCCTGTGCTTAACTAATTAAGCTCTACGCCATGAAGGTGTGTGGGGAGTGGATATATAGAGCCATATTTTCTTCACCTCGGCACTAGCTAGAGGTGAGTGGTCAGTTTCACGCCCCTGCCGCTCTACCCCCGGGGAAATTGCCCCCGGTATTCATTGGATAGGAGGTTGGTTGAACACCAGAGCCGGTCTGGATGACGTGGAGAAGAGAAAGTTCATAACCCTACCGGGACTCGAACACCAACACCTTGGTTGTCCAGCCTGTAGCCAGTCTCTATACTGACTGCGTTCTCCCGGCTCCCTCACAGGGCCATCAGAGAGTAAAGTATAATCATGAGTCTCGTGGGACTCGGCACCAAGATGCACTGCGCTGGCGAGGACCAGCAGTAATTTTTCGGCCAAAGAGGCCTACAGACTTATAGAAAGACCGATCCTTCCACATAGAGAACAGGAGGCCCCACTACTAAATATGTACATATCACGGAGAGAACAAAAATCTTGGTCATAGATCTCAACTAGATCTGAAACAAAAAATGGCCCTCCTGCTCAGGGTCAGCAGCAATTTAAGTAAAATATTAGGAACTCTTTCAACCGGTGGCGTAAAGTAGAAAGAAATTTGTCGTAGTGATGAATTACATATAAACGGACTGTCCCGAGAATTCTTTATGGAATGAATAGCGACCTGACTCCGCTGTGCAAGTTGGCATGTCGTGTATTCAGTGTAGATCCGCCATACAAGGTTGGAATAGCTCGCCGCGCTATTTCATTTGGCGAGAGAATCCGCCTCCAACTGAAGTGACTGGGGTTGAGTGGGATCTGAGTGCCAAGGAATAGAGAGTGAGCAATGAACGTTCCACAGGGACTAAATATGAAGAATGTCCGCCGGGTTACGCAATATTTACGCATTTTTTTACTCTACGTTTTCGGAATGTTTGAAATTAATGAAGGCCAGCTAGGAACATACTCGTATAGAGCGGAAAGTGGATCCGTTAACGACAGCATGAAAGTTGAAAGAGTTAGGTAGCTAAATTTCGTAACAGCCTAAACGCCGGGCATTGTTAGCTAGGACCTTCTCAGTTTGGCTTTCTGACATCTGGGACTGCCTCCATATTGTTACTGATTGAAAGAGAAGAATGCACTTCTTGAGAATTAAGTTCATGCAGACGGCCTTAGAACGTGTACCGTACCTCAATCTTTGGATTATACCCAACGAACCGTGAGAAAGGAAGCAATGCGATATAGATCCACTATACACGGTGTGTCCAGGACTTTTTTTTTAATATTGCCCTGCAGTGTCATCTGTTGGCTAGTTGTGGTGTTAAGATTCTTGAAGTTTCAGCTGTGGCTGTCTATAATCGATGCATCATGTGTTCTGACCTTGAATGTAATAGTACTGTTCTGACGCTCGTCGGAAAATGGCGGTTGGACATCCAAAGGGAATGTACCGCAGTTTTAAATGCGATTCCACAAAAGGAGTACAGTGACTGTTCTCGAAAACTTTTCAATCGATTCCAGCTATATATTGATTCAGAAGGAGACTATTTTGAATAAAAAGAGTGAAATTTTAAAAATAATTTACGTCTTGTAATTTTAATGGACACAGTCCTAACAGAACTTGGACACACTGTGTAGAATGCAAGTTGCCAGAGTCAGTACTAAATGTAATTTTGCTAGTAAGAGGAGTAGCTCAATGTTTGTTGTGTTTGAGAGTCTCAAAGCTGTGACTGGGAAGTATACGAACTTCTGGGTTGTAACTCCGTGTAGTTCAGCAGAAGAATATCGAAGTTTCTGACCAACATATCATCTCCTTCAGAATCGACCCTGAAGATAGAGGCGATAAGTTCCTTCGAAATATCGGTAGACTTCCAGCGAACTACAAAGCGTTACTTCCAAGAATATACTGTTTATCTTTCTTCAACGCAAGGCTACATCAGAGGCTAATGTAATTCAACAAACCCCCGGTCCGTAACGACGTGAATACACGTTCATGGCACCGGTATGAGTAAGTTAATGAGATTGTGTTGTATCTTCTCTCATCTCGAAGGATTTCAACGTCCGCATTACCCACTTGAAACTTCCCGGGGATGCTTCTGCAATAACTCAAGCCTGAAGACATTTCGATGTGCGCGCATTTTCCAAATAGCACAACGTTTCTACTGTTATGTAGCCTCTGGTTTGATATGTTACGGCTCATTATATACGTTTAACATTCTGAAATGCTTTAATATATAATCTGATGGTACTTGCCTTCTTTTGTAGAGGGGAGAGGACTCACAGGACTAATGTCTACTTATCTGTATGTGTGCTGTCCATATATTTTGAAAGAACTGCTCTCTCAACTTGACACTCCTTGTTCGAGGATTGCCGTCTAATAATTCATAAGCGTTCCTAGAATTTAATGTGTACACAGTGGGTTGATCGCATTTATCTGTCCCAATGTTCGGTTTAAATATTGTGTGTTGTCACGTGTAGTAGTGTCTATAGATGGGGTTTGGATAGGTATATAGATTTATTGAACACTCACAAGTCGTAACTACAAATTATTATATCAGTCCCTCTGGTTTACATTCTCTAAAAATTACTGTAACTACAGAAAATCTTCTATATCTGTTTGCCAGTCGTTGCTTGGTAACGAATTTTAGCTGGTTAACACTTCACAGCTACACTCTGAATTTTCTCACCAATGAATTCCTTGAATTGAGTATGAGTCTTTAGTCTTATGTTACGGCCGATTGTCAGTCGGCCAGTCTGTCTTGGAATAAAGCACCTATCTGGGGCCTACGAAAAGATTTTCATTATTGTCACACAGTTGCGGGTTTGTTGATGTGGGGAGCTTTGTCGGAAGAGAGGACGGGTCTGTCGTTTACAATTGCTGCTGGCCCTCGGCAGCACAGTAATTTTCGGGTCCTAGTCCCGTGGGACTCGCGACCATATCTTACTGTCTCAGATTCGAGACTTCCCTTTCCGTCGCGTCCTACGACTCGTATGGCTACGAATTAAATCTTTTTTATAACTTTGGGAGAACCGAACAGAAACCACAACCTCGGATACTTAGTTGTGATTCTGTCTGTTGCCACGGGAATGTGTGTTTGGGCAGTCGTTGGCTAGCAATGGACACGTTCATTGCCGCGGGAACGCGTTTTACCGAACCGTTGCCTAGCAAATGGACTTCAACTTCTCTTCGTTGCTATTCTGGT
>NW_019729898.1:21945-72035 GCF_002891405.2 Cryptotermes secundus | reverse complement strand
ATCTAACGTTTTTAACAAGTACAGCGACTTGTACTGATACGTTAAACCATTTATAAATTACAATTAGTATGTTTAAAAATATTTTGTTGAATTTTTTTTATACCAAATTGGTTCGTGTCCTTTTTATATCTTCTCTTTGAAGGAAGCCAAGCGTCTACCGCCATGTGGTTCTGTTGTTTTGAGAATAGGATTCTGCAAATATATTATGGGTATAATGCAGTGTTTCCGTAGTCCCAATTTTCTTTCTATGCCAGCTTTTCATCAGTCACACTGGATGAAATTAATTAACCTTTTATAAAGTCGGCCGTGAAGTTGAAGATGTCATGTTCCTCCGAAACGTCTGTTAATTTTCAACGGACTTAACGGCGTTATATCTCGGAAGATAGAATTCTTCATAACCATCGCTATGAGAACGACAAATCCCACATTTAAATTTCATCAGTACCGCTCATTTTGCCTACTAAAGTCTTCAACCTTCAAAACATCCACTGAGTCCAAACTACCGAAGACCCTGCTACCTAGACACTTTCGCGAAGAATGTACTGCAGTTTCAGAATGTTTTAAACCGGTCGTCCAGCCAGTGAGCTACAGCAGATACATATAAACGTCCATTCTTCGGTGACTGAGTACATGTCACAGCAGAACCTAACTCTCTTCAAGGTAGACATATATTCTGAAACGTGCAGTGTAGTTTTAAGTGGATCCTGCTGGCTTTAGGCAGGGCTCTGGAGGAAACTTCAGAGCTGCTCGGCCGAGGTGAGATGGCCAGAGTGAGAGACTAATGAAAAGCCTGCCTATTGCATCTCGCTGAAGAGAGATATTGCTGCTTGTAAAATATGAATGAATAAGGCAGTAAGAGAAGGTATTCTCCTAGGGGTTCAAAACTTGCCATGCTGGAGCCCAAGTAACACAAGTACAGTATGCGCCAAAAATTTCAATACTGAAAGAAAAGGCGTCCTGTTAATACCACTGTCTATTCATGCGAAGGCTCCTTGCACGACAGAACCTTCTCAAATCCTGAAGAAATGGTCCGATCACCATGTCCCTGTAGCATTCTTGGGTGACGGTAAGAGCATTGCCTTCCTCATCCTCAATGAAATAGGGGCCTAATATACCGTGTGCTGAGACGGCACACCGTATCGTCAGGTGTACTGTGTAGTGGTTTCGGGACGGTAACATCTGGCCGCTCAAAACCAAGGAAGCGAGTTGTTTGGCGACCACTTCCGTATGAGCGGAAATAATACTCAACTATGAATACTTTTTCCTCCGTCGAGAGACCCATTTCCAACAACTTCCTTTTCACTGCTGGGAACACGTGCGGCTGGAGCTATGCCTCGTCGACAAACGCACATGCGCGTTCGAGATGTGCGAGTTTCAGTATTGCAACTTTTGGCAACACTGTAAATCATGCCACCGGTAATATGAAGCAAAATGAAAGTAGAGTGGCTAAGGATATCATGTATTATGCACAGGGCAAGGAGTAGTCAGTTGGCATAGGATAAATTGAAAGAGCCGTCTCAATTCTCGATCCACAACTTCACGGTTATAGCGTGTCTCACCTGTCACTGTTTTCATAGGCTGTGGAATTTCTGTCAGATAGGAAATAGATGTTTTGAAAATGTGGCACAGTTCAGATATTTGGGAACAACGATAACAAATCGAAACCTGATTCAGTAGGAAATTAAGAGGAGATTGAACTCGGGTAATGCCTGCTACCATTCAGTCCAGAACCTTTTGTCTTCTCGTCTGCTGTCCAAAAACATTAAAATTTGAATATACAAAACTATAATATTTCCTGTGGTTCTGTATGGATGTGAAATTGGTCTCTGACGTTAAGGGAGGAACATAGATGAAGGGTGTTTGAGGAGGTGTTGAGAAGAATACTTACACTGAAAGGAGATGAAGTGACAAGAGGTTGGAGAAAACTGCATAATGATGAGCTTCATAACTTGTACTCTTCTCCAAGTATAATTAGAATGATGAAATCAAGGAGGACGAGGTGGACAGGACATGTAGCACGAATGGGGGAGACGAGAAATGCATGTAGGATATTACTGGGAATGCCAGAAGGAAAGAGAACACTGGGAAGCCCAAGGCGTAGGTGGGTGGGCAATATTAAAATGGATCTTAGAGAGATAGAATGGGAAGATACGGAATGGATTGGCCTGGCTCAGAGTGGGGACCAGTGGAGGGCTCTTGTGAACACGGTAATGAACCTTCGGGTTCCATAATATGCTGGGGAATTCTTGAGTGGCTGCAGAATTGGCGGCTCCTCCAGAAGGGCCCAGCTCCATGAGTGAGTAAGTGAAATTGCTTTCACATTTCGCCTTGCAGGTGGCAAATATAATTTTGAGCGGTAAATACGTAAATAGAAAAAAATCTTTATTTTCTGATAGTTATTTTCTCGTAGAGGTTTCTGATGTATGCAATAAAGATTGTAAACTTGCAGAGTATGTACTATGGCATTATGTTCACATCGATATTGTAATTACGATTATATGCTACAGTATTCATAAGCTGGAGGAGCAAGCGGGCGCATTAGACGAGTGTTATATAATTATTCACACATCCCAAGCAACATATTCTATTAATCTCTAACTTGTGATTAGTAGTCCCTGTAATTAGATAAAATATATTTAAGGTTTTTAAGACAGGTAGTTCTAAATTTTCCATAACCAGTTTAGGTTGTAGATTACAATAAATTAAAGCAGGGAACATTGTAAATATGCAAGATAATATATCCCTTAGATATTTTAGATAAAAGGTTGCCTTAGAAGTCACTTAGAGAAAAGTCCTACAATTTTTCCTCACCCAAAATTCCTAGAGCAAATCATCCTCATCTGAATATCGTCATAACATATTACATCTGGATTAATAGCAACTTAATTTTGTCATTCATTCCATCCATATAATTAATTTTCCGCTGCGTTCGTTACAGATAGGCCGGTTCCAAACAGCACCAAAAAACGTTCAGAAAATCAACAAAACTTACAATGAACAGTCATTATCTGGTCTCAGGGTCTTTGTAACTGCTTCAGTGTTTAAGACAACGCGTTCTCACGCATGCTCCCTTTTAGCACTTTGGGAGATCCGAAGGGAGATCACCATTTCCAACATTTCACGTTATTACGTGCTTATCCTTCGCTGCTGCAACCGCGGGTTAATTATGTAGCAACGCTTTGGTTCGGGCCGCGCCATAGCTCAAGCGGTTAGTCGCTGGCTTCCCGATTCCGGGTCTGATCAAGTGGGATTTGTGGTACACAAAGTGACGCTGGGGCGGGTTTTCTCCGATTACGTCGGTTTCCCCTGCCAATCTTCATTCCACCAGTTGCTCCACAATCACCCTCACCTATAATCTGGGGCTGGTACAATAGGCCAGAAGTGGCCGCAGTACAAGGGACTTGGTCCTACCCAACTAACAAAAAAAAAACGCTTTGTTTTCACTATTCCGGATTTCAGGCAGTGCTTACCGAACCGTTGCCTAGCAATGGTCATATTCTTCACAATACTATATTGTTATGTTTATAGCTATTGACGTAATGGCACTTTGGTAAATAAATAGTTTTCATGGCTGGAAAATTGGTAGTCTCTGAACTTACGACGCTGCGAACGTTCGCTACGGAGGTTTGTTTATCGGGGAAATTTCTGACAGTCGTGCTGCAGCACGGGAGAGTCATATAATGAAAGCTCAGTTTTCCTCCAGTGTCATAAAGGGATCGGATTATACGAAGGTTCTCCTCGTATTCACTTGCGTGCCAATATCTCAAGTGACCATAAATATAAGGGCAGAATATTTGACGTGAAAACAGAAAAACAACTGTTGAATCGCATGGAACCAATTTGAAAGAGTCTGCCTCACGGAGGTCTCCACGTGCCTATTAGCTACGCTGAAAGACTACATCATTGCTAGACAGAGAAGGCATGATGGGGGGTCAGGAAGTGGCGAATTTTTCACTTCATCGACGTCTTTCTGAGAGCAGTTTCCCATCGATCTTAAAGTAGCTGGCCTCAGCAACTAAATTCTGTTCCCTGCAGGCCCGCACGATCAAGTTACGGACTGACAAGTTACAAAATACATCGCAGAGCGTATCAATTCGTGCAAGTTTGCCCTGCAACATAGGTATTTATGTTAAGTATAACTTTTATAGAACAAAACTGTATGATTTTTTTTCCCCTTGTCGCTACAGCCTTAGTGGGCCTAGGCCTACCTCCATGAACTTCTCCGTTCGCTTCGGTTTTTCTAGATCTTACACGTTCGGTAGGACTCCTTGGCCGGGTGACCAGCTCGTCGCAAGGCCTCTACCTGTACACAAACATAGAAAAACTCACACACAAACTAAATATCCATGCCCTGAGTGGGATTCGAACCCACGATCCCGGTTTCCAAGCGAGCGAAGACAATGCCTTAGACCGCTTGACTACCGTGACCGGCGTATGAAATTCTAGGCTTGACAAATATATTCAAGGATCTCCAGTAGAGAAATTAATTAGAATCAGAAAAGTGATGAAGAGTTCTATTTTCTTTGATATACCACCGTATAACCCGCTGAAAGTCAACCGACGTTTCTGAGGAACACCTTGCCTCCACATTCAGTGTTGAAGAATAGGCTAAACAAGAAACCAGCTTGAAAGTAGGTCGTAAGCAAAGCTCTGTTTGAATGTGGAGGCCACCTTTTCCTCGGAACTTCGGTTGACTTTCGAAGGACTACGCGGCAATGTGTACCATACGATAGAACTTTTCATAACCACCACTGTAAGGGGCCCAAAAAAACAGAGCATTTTTTCTCGTGCTGTCTTAACAAAAATATTATTTTATTTATATAGAAAACACAATCCCTGCGGAAAAACCTGTACCGGCCATAAAATATACGATTCATGCAATTTTAAAATGTTTCCTCGATATATATATATATGTGTGTGTGTGTGTGTTTGTGTGTGTGTGTGTGTATAGTGAGAGCGCGCTCTACATATTTACAATAATGCATAATTATAAATTATTTACATGATTGATCAAGACCGCAAAATATTTGAAACACTTCTATTTCGAGCGTGGCTTTATTCACAACGAATTTTATCTGTAAATCCCGTTATGTTAAGTACGTTATTCCAACAATGTTAACAATTATTTATTACTCAACTACAGACTCAGTTAATTCGGAATATGAACAGCACATCATGTAACAACAAAACCCTTTTTGGGACAATGTTCGCACTAATTGAGTACTTGTTACTAATGATGGGTTTTGACAAGCACAAGGGAGGTCTGGTCGACCTACAGCTGCCACCAAATTTGAAGTGAACAGGCAGGCGTTAGCTGTTAATGACCCAACAGCATTGGAATAAATCGAGTTATTACTGTGTAGTTTATAACTGAATCAGGGACCGTAGCAAATGTGCTAAATAGGTACATCGAATACGTTTCGAAACATACTTTATTAAAAACAAAATGAATTGATCAAGGGAAACGGTAGGATAAACTTGATGCTTCATGGAAGAAACATCTGTGTGTTTGACCTTCTTTGTAAGCTTTGTAAGCTTTGTAAGAAGTGGTCGCCTACCTATAAATCCCAGGACGTATCGAAAATGCAACGTCAAAAGCATTGAACCAAAATTGAGGAGAACGGAGGAGCAGGAAGCGACGAGACTGGGTAAAAATGGTCGGGTTAATTAGGGAAACTGCTCGCACTACTCACTGGGCAAGGACGGCATCATTTATCGTGGCTACGGTATTACATTGATGATCCTCATGACCTTAAACTAAAACCGTGGATACCCAAAACGCTGAATGAAAGGGTATATAAGCAAGTTCGCCATACGTTATAACTCTCTCTGAATTAAAATTTAAACGGCTTTATGGAGTGTGATATCGTATTACTTTGTACCAGAGGTTTCATTCGCTTGACGGCGTACTTGTTACTGTCTGACAAAAAAAAAGTTTTGTACATCTGTTTATAAGTATTTTTGGTATTTTTTAGATTAAATAAAAAAATTTAATGATTCGCAATTTGGAAAATAGTAATGGGTTTCATATACTAAGATTCTACAACGTATGTTACGATTTTGAAAATTCGGTTTTGATTATGATTCTTTTTTGCATGAAGAAGTCTAGAATTTTATACATTATCTTAGCTCCTAAGACTTTGATTCTAAATTTATATTTCCAGTTACAAATCCGTCTTAACAGGCTTCCGTCAGATGTTCTAAGTAACTGGATAGGGTCTAGGGTTCGAGAATCTCATAGCAGTGGTTATGAAGAAATACGAGTATATCTTCAGGGATATAACGTAGTGTATTCAACTGACGTTTCGGTGGAATATGTCACTTTAGTCTTCAGGATAGTAGAATAGACGATGCAAGAAATCGGCGCGAAACAGATTAGAAGCGCCCTGAAATACAGGGTGTCCGGATGAAAGGTATCCAAAATAAAAAAAAATGTATCTCCGAAGGTAATTGTCATTCATGTATCCGGTTTATGTCATCGGAAAGGAAAGCCCTGCAAGTTATTTTTCCAATGCGCCGCCATTTTTCTGCCACGATGTTAAAATCACCTGGACAGAGTGATGGCTGGGAGATAGATAGGCAGAAGTGGAGCAATCGCTTGGCCTCCTAAGTCGCCAGATTTAACCCCACTGAATTTTTTCTTGTGGGGTTATGTGAAGAACGTTGTGTATCAGGTTAAGATTAACGACCTCCAACACTTGAAATACCGCATAATGGACACTGTGGCTACGGTAACATCAAACATGCTTCAAACCTGGATATTTGTGCCACCAAGGGAGCTCACATTTAAATTTGTTGAGAAAGTAATATACGCAGAAAATACTTTAATAGTTTCCCTTTGTAGTGGTGTAACCCATAAATGTGTATCATAAAAGCTTTCTGAGATATAATTAATTTATTTTGGATACTTTTCCTCCGGACATTCTGTATATGGGCGGATTGGCAGGCTCTCCGATTCTGGTTCATTTCAAGATAGTGAAAAGAAATATAGTACACAGAATAATAGCATCATTTTAGGATCAGTATTTCGTGTTATGCTTAATGAGTATTGTTATAATCCCTGGAGCACACTGCCTTCCTTTAGCATGAACGATAAGCCGATAATTGTTCAACGGAAGAAAAAAGAGTGTGTGTTGCCTCTCCTTGAACTTTTCAATATTTCGTCCTATTTATTCCATAATAAAACAGGTTATCATTTAGGGGGGTTGTTGCGTGTGCGTCACTTATAAGACTGGATTTGAATTCGATGATTGGATTAATTTCACCTTATACCATTCACAACTCGAGACTACAGATAACACAGCGCTATCGATGATCTATACACTTTGCAGTTCACCGTTACGCACGCACTACAGCTTTCAGACTTCACTAGCCGTATCCTGGCAACGTTATACCAGTCTCTTTCACTTCAAATCAAACATGAAGTCTTCTTATCACATCTTAATTCCTTTCTTGCCATTATTCTGCAACTGCCAACTCCACTATATTCCTCTCCTCCCAAGCTCATATCCCGGTAGGCTGGCGTCTCGAAACTCCACTCGACTCGACTCGACTACTTTTCTTTTATATTGCTCTATGCTACTGAATATTTCTCTATAATCACTTTATACGGACCACGCAGAATACTCAGTATTTATTGTTAAGTAGGCGTATTTACTGCTCCGTTTCCCAGCATTGGACGTCATGTTGCCCGCGCTTGCTTTCGCAGGAATGTGTTTACCGAGTCGTTGCCTAGCAATGAGTATATACGTCAAAATATAAAATTCTACTTCCTATTTTATTGAGTGCATGTTCTTGTGTGAAATATCTTCAAGTTTATGAAATTCATGGTCTTCCGAGATATTTTTCGAAAATAAAACATATGTATTCATTATATCCATGGTTTCCACGTCATTCGTTAATTCTGCAGAAATAATTCCAGAACGTTTCTTCTTCCGGTTTTAGTTGGTCTGTCTGTTAAATTGTTGCTAGCCATCGCCAGCACAGTCATTGTTTTCAACTCTCATAGAGAGTTATGTGAAAGGTTTTTGTTGCTCCCCAGGCATGTGCATATTTAGAAGTGGGGCCTCCCCTTTGACGAGGGAGGGAACGGTATTCCTGTACGCGCTGCATTTGTTGCACGGAACCTCCACGGAAGATTTAAAGTACTATTACGAGTACTGAATCCGTTCATGAGTTTCCCACTATCAGTTTCCACAGTACATGTGTTCTTCCATTCTGAATCTCTCAAATTTTGATTCACCGTAATGGATTTAACATGCGTTTTCACCTTACATGTAGGTCTTTCTGTTCTCTTGTGGCATATTTGAGGAATAATTTATGCTTCATTTGTTCAATATGGCCATACAGTTGTTTAAATTATATTTATCTGGATTCCTTACCTATCCAGTCTACACCACTTTTTTTCATAACTATAGAAAGATAGGATTTCCAAAAATATAAAGGAGACATGAGAGAAAAAATTTAAATAATACGTACGAATTACAGCAATGCCGATCGCAACGGCTGCGCGGTGTAAGACATGAACTGTTTTCGCCCGCTCGAAATCTGGGATCGTGGGTTCGAATCCCACTCAAGGCATGGATGTCTGTGTGTGCCTTTATTCCGTGTTTGTGTTGTCGTGTGCGTAGTAGCGGCTTTGCGGCAGGCTGATCACTCGTCCAAGGAGTCCTACTGACTGTAAAAATAATTACGAAACTGATGGGACACAACAAAGGGCTGTAGAGCCAGTGATGAATGATTGAATGAATGAATTCCAGGAATACTGTCAGAGGTATAAAAAACTCTGTCTTTAGTCTTCAAGCGAACTCTACCGACCGAGCGACCGCCGTTTGTCGGCGAAGTTAGTGCCAACTTTAGCGGATAGAGGGTGTCGCTTGGTCAGTGCAACGAATCCCCACGGCCGTTAATTTCGGTTTTCTTGATCGGAGCCGCTACTTTTCCATTCAAGTAGCTCTTCAATTATCCCCACGACGCTGAGTGGACCCTGTTCCAGACCTACTTCTCAGAAAATTTTATAGCACAAGGAATGGAACCCGTGACTTTTGGATCCGTAGTCAGGAACTCTGACCACTAGACCACAGAGGCGGTCCTGTCAGAGGTATAATCATGTGGAAAACCAGAGTCAGTCTCGTAAAGAACAAAAACGAATTATATTATCCTTGTGTCCCTTTCGAAGCTGATTGGTCAGGTTCGCAAATAGTTGAAAGCTCGCTTGTGTGTGAATAAGTACACTGAGATTAAAGTGAATAATATCCCTTATATATCTGTGGTTAGCTTATAGCTACTCTCTGTCAAAGCGAGATTTTTTATACCTTCACGTGAGGGTGAGACAGCGTTCAACGCTCCTGCATGTAATTAATTAGTCTAATCTAATTAATTAACTAGACTCATTAATTAGACAAGGAGAATTTGCCGCCAGAGACCGACAAGCAGCTTATAAGCCGCTTGGAGCGGGTAGTATTAAAGGAAGACCTATGAGGGTGGGCTAATTTCAATGTGTCAATCACACCATTGAAATTAACGCTCCAGAACAGGAGCATAATTAAAAATACTCGTAAGAATAAGAACTGAAATTCATGCCGACGTCAAGTTTTAAGTGATTCTGCTATATGTTGGAATATCCAGATGGATATTAATTAGAATAGTTGAATAGAAACAGAATAGAATGTTTTAAAGCTAACTGGAAATTTGAAGAATGGCGTCTTGTGGGATGTGACGCCGTGTAGATATTGTGTCAACAGATATTCCTCCAAAACGTCGATGCATACAATATCTACACGGTGCCACATACCACAAAACGCCATTCTTGTTAGTCACCGGCGTGAATACCTCAAATCTTACACAACTGGGAACTTGATTAAGCTGCTTCGGTAAGAGTCCCAGTGGGGGGATTTTGTGTATATGATTACGAACAGTGAGGTTAATTAGAAGAATTACTGCGTTATTGAGCTACTATTAATTCTTGAAAATGACTTTGCTCTAAAGAGTTAGCTAATGCGATTAATTTTTGGGAGTATTGAAATATATGAGTTCTAAAAACGAAGAAATTAAAATGAACAAATAATTTTGTATGGTTCTGGAACTTGGTCTCTGACACGAATAGAGAATAGAATTAAGGTATTTTAGAATAAGATGCTAAGAAGAATTTTTAAAAATCTCTGCTTCGTCCGTCGTCCATAAATATATTTTTTAATATTTATCATAAATTATTACTCAAATTTTGATGAAGTTCGAAATGAAAGGTCACAGAAAAACTGTAGTCGGATATTTTATTTCTATACCACGAAGACAAAAGTTCCATATGAAGATGTTTATTGTCGAGAAGCTAAACATACTGGACGCTACTGTGGATATAAATAGTGCTTGAGAAATTATTAGAGATAATATTGGACGTTCAGTCAAAGCGAATCTAGGTTATGGGGAGTTGAAGCACTGTAAACCATGGGTTGACAGAGAACGTTATCATATCAAAGGGAGCAGATTGAATTGAAATGATTACAGAATCCAAGCCAAATGAATGGAATCAGTCTGAACAATGTAAGATGTTGAACTAGTGGACATTTCGAGATGGGAAAGAGACGGAATTGACGAAATTAAAACAAACAGAAGGAACAAAAATGTCAGAGCCTTTTGCTTTGTTTGTTTGATGTTGAGATTGCAATTGGTTAACTGAAGGGGTTTATGTCGCCTGGAAGAATAGACATAGAGCACTGGAAGAGATCTGTTATTGTGCCCACTTGTAAGAAGTTAAAGCTCTCCCTGTAACAGGCCGTAGAGGCCCATAGCGTTGTGAGATGTCGAGGCTCCCACATTTTTCTAGACAGTCGGCTCATAGATGGTAGTGAGGTGGTCAGCTTTAAACGCCGGCAACCCTTTATTCCCCAGGAAGATTCCTGGGACCAATTTCTGTTAGAGGCTAAGTTGACCCCAGGGCCATAGATTGACTGGAAGGATTGAAAACAATTACCCTTTCGGGAATCGAACCCGCGACCTTCCGGCTTTTACCATAGTGTCTCAACCAACTACTTTGCCGCGTGCCCACCATTTGTAATAAGAGCGACGAAACTAATGTCGGTATCAACTTTATCTGTTGTTTTGTATGGATATGGAACTTCATCTCTCACATTAAGTGGCGGGAATAGATTGAGGATTTATGAGAATAGGGTCTTAAGGGGAATATTTGGGTTTAAGGGCGATGAAGTGAGACAATATTGGATTAAAATATATAATGAAAATTTTCATAATATCTTGTGTAATGGATTGCGACTTATAGACGGGGTATGGATTAGATGATTGGTTTATTGACACCTTATACACTTCACTCTCAACTACAGTTAATATAGCGCCATCGATGCTTCCACACTTCACAGGTCACCGTTACACACTCACAGTATTGTCATCAGTCTGTTACACTCTTCACTAGTCGTTTCCTGTCAACGGACTCGGAACAGTCTCACTGTAACTACAGCGCAATGTTAAGCCTTCTTTGCACAGCCTAATTCCTTTCTTGCCATTTCTTGCCAATTCTCTTCTGCAACTCAATTCAGTTCGAATTCTGGTTGCGTGAGAACCTCGTTATATAACATCGGGGCTGCCCCAACAGAAAGCACTGCTTCATGTATTGTTGAATGTTGATTCACTGCTGCAGAGACGTGTTTACCGCACCGTTGCGTAGCAACGCGAGCGGCGCGGACCAAAGAAAACACCATCCTTCTATTGTTGCGCGTGTTCGATTCCTAGGGAATGAGCTTACAGAGCCATTGTATTTTCAGGGGTCATGTCACAATACTCTCTACTCTTTACAAAATACTATTAGGATCCAAACAAAGAGGATTTGATGGACAGGGCTTGGAAATTTTATAGGAGGATGAGAAACGCTTGAAAATTTTAGTTTAAAATCTTGATTGGAAGTTTCCACTGTTATAATTAATCGAGTTAGTACAATTTAAACTGGTTGTTCCTCTTGTCTGCCTGGTGATTGGTCTGTGAGTCACATTTGGCGAAAGATTTTGTTCTTGATATATGTAATGGAGTTGGCTTTCTCTTTTGAAAACATGTTCCTTAACTTTCTTCTTTATTTATCAACGCTAATAACTCGTTCAGCAGCTCACAGTATCCGCGCGGTCTAAGGTATGAACTGTCTTCACTCACTTGAACGCTGGGATCATGGGTTCGAATCCCACTCTGGGCATGGATGTTTGGTATGTGTATGCGTTTATTCTGAGTTTGTGTTGCCCTGTGGGTAGGTAGCGGCCTTGCGACGGACTGGTCACTCGTCCAAGGAGTCCTGCCGTCTGTGAAAAATGATCACGGAACTTAATAAGAGGCCTGGGCCCTGAATGAGTTGGAAGAGCCACTGTAAAGAATAACTCTTTGAAATTGAAAAATGGTGTGTTGTAATGGGCCAGTCAGATAAATGAAAATATATCAGCATGATAAGGGTCGCTTGGAGAATTTTGGAATAAAGAACCAAGAAGAAAGAAGTTTCTGCGGGCTGAAAATTTGAAAACTGTCCAGCACTAAATTAAATAGGGAGGTTCAAGACTTTGCGGGCACAGGCATAATAACAGCTGCACTNGAGGATGAGAAACGCTTGAAAATTTTAGTTTAAAATCTTGATTGGAAGTTTCCACTGTTATAATTAATCGAGTTAGTACAATTTAAACTGGTTGTTCCTCTTGTCTGCCTGGTGATTGGTCTGTGAGTCACATTTGGCGAAAGATTTTGTTCTTGATATATGTAATGGAGTTGGCTTTCTCTTTTGAGAACATGTTCCTGAACTTTGTCACAATTGCAATATTATTCTTAATGACTTGACATAAGACTGAAATATTTTGTGACAGGTATGTGTTCATATAGTATAAACGCAGAGACATATCCATGCCTTGAGCGGGACTCGAACCTACGGTCCCAGTGTTTGAGCAGGCAAAAGCATTTCGTGGCCTAGTGCAGCCACTGTGATCGGCTAGAAATGTTAATGATCAGCAAAAATATCGGCCATCGTCGACCGAACAGGTTGGTCTGGAGGTAAATGTGGAGATTAGCTTTCGGAAGGTGCTTGGTTCGAATTTCAGGGTAGACAACGGGTGTCTGGATCGAGATCTGACGTAGTTTTTCGAAATCCCTCCAGGCACATGCCAGGATAGTAACTTAATCAGATCATTACCCTATCCTTTTCAGTTCATCTATCACCCGACGCTATGCAGTCTCTATACTAAGACTTTATCGTTAAATAAACCACGAGAAACCCGTATCAGGGAAATAATTTTCTGCTAAAATTATTCGAAGTTCCCAGACAGCCAATAAAAAAGAACAGCCACTTAATACCCTCCGAGTCACTTGAATACAGTTTTCACATTCGCGCCAGATTCCCTGAAGGCTGATTTAATATTAACCCCGTCTTCCAATGATCTTCCAATTGGCATCTTTCCAACAGGTTTTGGTGCACTAGTGACTGTGCACCAGTTTATTCTTTCCCATACGAGCTGCAGACTTTACTCTCATTAATGCAATTTATATTCCCATAAAAAGAGAAGTGTATAAGTCAGCACGTTTCTCGTTTCGTATCTGACACAGCCTTAAACCTTTGATGCATTCCTACTGCTTCATGGCTTCTGCTAAGCTCCATAAGTCGTGCAATTTCGAATGGGAAGATGGTTCTCAACAACAAATTAATAACAAAGTGGTTGAGGCTTATTTTAATATATTGTAGCATTTAGATCCGTTGCTAAGTAATGACTCTATAAACAACACCCGCTGCTAGGCAACGACAGCGGATTAAGCAAATATATGGCAACCGTTACTGAGTAACGGCTTCGCAAACAGATTCCTAACAAGCAACAATTGGACTACAACAGTTAGGAGCGGTATTTTTTCTATGCGGTCCTTGCCGAGGTATTATAAGCAGGACAGGTCTAGAGTTTAGTTAGTTGAATTGGAATCAGAAGAGTAGGAGTTCGGTACGAGATGGCTGCCAGCCAAGGAGTTAGTGCAGTGTCGCGAAGTGAAGGATTCGTTGGTGAGTTGGTGAGTTAGAGAGTTAGAGAACTGCTGTTCAGTTGTTGTGAGCTCTTGCTGTTAGAAGCTGACAGCTGAGGCACGGGGATAGTTCGGAAACCCAGAGTAAGTGGATCGTACGCCGTTGAAAGCCGTTACCAGGCAACGACTAGTAGAGCCTGTAACAAACTGAGAACAGTAGTGTGTGTGTGTGTGTGTGTGTGTAACAGTGATGTAAATTGTAGTCAGGAATCGTGCGTTAAAGTGAGCAGTAAATCGAGTCACCAGTCCAAACTCCGCAGATAGTCACGCGGGTACGTAACAGCATTATCGCTGCGGTTCCTTTGATGGGACTAAATTTTTCCTATCTTATTTCTTAAATTTTCTTACCTACGATTTTTAACCGTATCTGAGTTATACTGGTGTGTAGTTTTGTACGGGTAAATCAACTTTTCGGAGCAATATGTTGCCTCCGTCTTCAGTGTCGAAGAATAAGCCGAGCAAGAAATGAGAGTGAAAGCAGATGGCAAGCAGAGCTTCTGGTTTCCTGCTTTGATTATTCTTCGACCCTGAAAAGATGGAGGCAACATATTCTTCCGAAACGCCTTTTGAATTTTAAGGGACTGCACGGCACTATATCCCAGAAGGCAGAACACTTCAACGTATTTATCGGTTTGTGTCGAATTCTCTGCTTGACTCATTTCGAATCCGCTCGTGCATCGCGGACGGGGATTCGTTAGAATTTCAGAGTAAGAAATAAACCGAGACCAACTGAAAAGAATATAAAGGAAAGGGAGGAAGAAGAAATAAGTCGCGCGATTAACGTTAAAAGAAAATGGCAATCAACCAAATAGAAGAGCTGGGGAGACAAGAGATGAGGAAAATACCTTGAGGCGATGCTGTGAACTTTCCGCCCTGTTACTTCCTTGAATGATTTGTTGAGTTGGAGAATGTTTGCAGCTGATTTTCCTTCTCGTACAGTCAGCCACCCGTAACACGAGTCTTGCTGATAAACAGCACCAGCCTTGCCACGAGCAGTGGTAAGTTACTGCTCCTGAGTAGAATTGCAGATTGAGAAGTGCTACGTAGTCAGAAAGAGGCTGTTTTTACTGGGAAGTGCCAATGATCAGATAATCACTGAACCATTTCCTACTTACAGTTCCAAAAGTTTACTTGGAATTTATCCGATTTGTAAAGTTACATGTCAATTCTAATCTTCGTTTGTAGCCTCCGGTACTCTGCTGTTGGATTCTGTCTGTCTGTCAGTCCGTTATCTTCGCCACTCTTACAATATTCTCCTGAANTCTTCGTTTGTAGCCTCCGGTACTCTGCTGTTGGATTCTGTCTGTCAGTCTGTTATCTTCGCTACTCTTATAATATTCTCTTGAACAGTGTAGAAGTCGTAACTGCGCTGAACTCCGCACTAGTCTCTCAATTGCTTTGAACTGCTGAACTGAATGAACTGCTGGTGTTAGTATGTAAACTTCGTTATATAGCCTCCGCACGGACAACATAGAAAACACAGCCTCTTCTGACAAAAACTGGTTTACTGCTCGTTGCCTAGCAATATACGTCTGATATTATTGTAACACCCAGCTGAAGATTATTTACAGGTCTTCTACCTGGCAGTGGAAAGCCTATTGTTAGCCAAGAATTTTCTTCGCGGGAACATGTTTACCTAGCTGTTCCCTAGCAACGGATATACATCTTACAATATGTTAAATACAGAAGCAGGTTCTCAACTTTGCAAACAATGTATTATTTTATATATTATTCTAAGTTGGTTTGTTTTTTATTTTGCCTTTGTGTGTATGTTTCTTTCCATCTTTGCTCATATTTGTATTATAATTGAACTTTGAGCTGTTGAAAAAGCAAAATGATTTAATTGAGATGAATGAAAACGAATTATTGTCGCCTCTTTGTTTTAAATATTTCTTCCCCCATATCCGTTAGAGATATGAATACGTTTTAGGGCAGTTAAAATCACATGATTTCGTAAGGGAGGATATCATCTTGTTACATTCTCCCTTATTCATCTATACCCTGGTTCTAAATTCTGATTTTCTCTTACGTTATGGCAGATGTCAGCACTGTCTCGGTTACTTCTGCCATCTTGACTAGGAGTAAGGATACGGTACCACGCCCTTATATAGATGAAATTAAAATAAAGGAATGGGCAGCGTTCATGGCATTTCCAATAAACTAGTCAAGGAAACTTTGCGCTGTATGGACATGGAAGAATAAATACAAAGGCAGATTCATTTGTGCAAATATATTTCTGCTTCGTTACTGAGTTAACAGGAGACGCACTAACTTAGTCACCATAGCTACGGGCTGAGGGCTGAACGGGCTGAACTGCCTGTTTTCAGTTCTCTCCTTCAAAGCATTCAGACAGGTTATGGAGTTAACCGAGCCGCCTGCTGAATGTGAACCGGAGCTTCTTATCCTTAGGGTAAAGCGGCCGGGGCCTGAAGGTGAAAAAATTTTAAAGAAATTTCTGAATTAGAATTGAAGATTTTAAAAGTGCCAGTTTTTAAAAAATCAAATTGACGTGTGTAGGTTAACAAAGATTTTATACATATCTGACAGATATCAGCGGGGAGGATTCTGATATATCGAAACCTGTTAGCAACGGAGAAATGAAGAATTGGGAAGACTAGTGTTTTTTTTTTTAATTTTAAACTACGTGCAGTGTAGCAGCTATGTGAGAGTATACACCTGATTATGGCCATTTACGGCCGAAACTTGTAGTGTAGAAGAAAGGAAGACGAAAGAACTACAATAAATTGTTGCACTTAGGACGGAGTTTGTGTCATATATTGTGTAGAATATAACAGGATGCTTAAATATAATATTGTAGACGGTAAGTTTGTCAGCCTTACTCGCCGGCCTCCCTTTACCACCCAGGAAGGTTCCTGGTACTCATTTCTGTTAGAGACTGCGTCGACCCTAGGGCCATAATGTGGCTGGAAGGATTAGGTCAATTGAAAAAGTCCACCTCATCGAGATTCGAACCCGCGACCTTCCGGATTGTAGCATAGTGCTTCAACCAACTACGCTAACGCGAAGGTGACAGTCGGAAATGAAAAATGCGCACACATAAAAGCCTACCCGTGATCCCGTCACGGCCTGTGGACAGAGCGAGCTTTAGCCGTGCCCCCGAGATCTCTACTACCAGTGACAAGGAAATCTGTGTTGAGAATAGGGGCTATGATAATGAACGTAGACGTGAGAGGCTGGGTAAAGGGCTCCTTTCTGTGGAGTAAGAGCACCTGCCACATACAGACTTCAGCGCTTATTGCTGTCGAACCCACAATAACATGGGAAAGCTCTTCAAGGGAACAGGCAATTCTATTAGAAAGAAAGAAAGAGACAGGAATAGTTGCTGCTATTAACACAATAAAGTACCACTGGCCCACACTCAGGTAATTCCATGGGCATTTCACTTAGAACAAGCCCGCTATTCCATCGTAACAGCAGCAGGCCTTTGTATGACATGCATTGTCTCGCGCCTGTCCTAATTTTATACATGTAGCCAGTATTAAATTAATGCGCAGTGCATTTAGTTGAGTCTGTGTAGAGACAGCAGGAATTAAAGAGCTGTATTTGTTAGACAATCAGCAGTTCTGAACAGTAAGTACTTTCTTTGAAGCACCTCGTTAGTCTATTAATCAGCTTTTCATTTCGTATGGAACAAAACATGGCTTCCCCTTCTCTTGCCCCACAAAACTGAAAATTTGTCTGCAGTTATTCATATTCGTATAAAAAGATGAGTAAATGTGAAAAAGATTAAAGATTTCCCAGCAATAGACCGTAGAGGCCCATAGGGTTTTGAGACGTCGAGGCTGCCGTATTTTTTATATAATTAATTCACGGATGGCGTTGAAATTGTCAGCCTTATGCGCCGGCCGCCCTTTACCCTCAGGAATATTACAGGTACTCATTTCTGTTAGAGGCTGAGTCGACTCCAGGGCCATAATACGGCTGTAAGGATTAGGTCAATTGAAAAATTCTATGACTTCATCGGGAATCTAGTCCGCAAGTGAACAGTACCGACCGAGTGACCGCCGCTTGTCGGGGAAGTTAGTGCCAACTTCAGCGGATAGAGAATGTCGCGTCGTCAGGTAAACGAATCCCCACGGCCGTTAATTTCGGTTTTCTAGACCGGATCCGCTCTTTCCTTGAAATAGCTCCTCAATTATCCTCACGAGGCTAAGTGGGCCCCGTTCCAGTCCCACTACTTCTCAGAATAAAATCTGGTAGCGCCGAGAATCGAACCCGAACCTCTGGATCTGTAGCCAGGAACTCTGACCACTAGACAAACAGATGTGGTCTCAATTTTCCTAAGCTTACTAAAATTAATATATGGGAAATACAAAATATTTTAGAATAATATTTTATTTCTACCTATTTAAACAGCGGACGCATTTGAATATATTTATTATAAAGTACCTCACTGAATTTATTTACTATTTTAGGACAGGAGCATGTTGACCCTTTATGACAAATAATACGGTGTACTTTGAGGCAAGAGCCAAGAGATGCTTCAGACGTCGCTTGGTATTCAATATAGGCGACGCCAATCTCATCATGCAGCAAGACGCCCAAAGTCATGAAGCAGCTCTAGACGTTACGACAGTAAGCCTTCTCTGATGGAAAGAATCCTCCAATTATAGCTCGGAATTAAGCGACTTATGTCACTGTGTACCCCGCCAAAATAGAGCTCCCCTCATTCTTGAAGACGTATTAGACAGCTGGCGGGTTTCCTAGCGGATTGCCTAACTCTGCAATGACTACTTAATGTTATATAAACTTTGAAATTCCTTATATTGTCCACCCGCTCATTCAAAAAACCGTTCACATAACATGGTCGCGTTGCCTGTGTGACGCGACAAATTCACTCAGGTCTCGGATTGGGCGAATATGTTTATTGGCCAATCTCTTTTAAAGTCATCCACTTATGGTCGTCAGACGTTTCTTACAATTTCGGTGAAGTCTTCCGTTCCCTTTGTCTGATGCGAGCTGGCTTCTGCTCTACTCGGAGCCACCTGAAGACTGACTAGTCGAAGTCACATTGCGACTGACGGTTAGTTAGTCAGTCAGTAAGTCTTGGTTTCGAGCCTCATATGGGGATCATGCCCAGATATTTATTACTGTTTGACAGTTAGGTCTTGTTTCTGTGGGGATCCCTCTCTGACGAGAGGATGGGTCTGTCTTTTGTATATGCTACTGGTCCTTGCCAGCGCAGTCTTTCTCGGATTCGAGTCCCTTGGTACTTGCGACCATATTTTACTGTTTCAGATTTGAGACTTCCCTTTTCGTCGCCTCCTACGACTCGCAGGGTCGCACACTCACTATTCTTCTAAGGTGGAGTCTTATATAACCTGGTCTCGGATGGAATATAGCGCACCATGTAGGAGTCTTTGGTCTCGGCCGCTGTTATGCAACGCAACTTTTGTTGTCCTTTCACCTCCGGGGAAACGTTTTGTTGCTTAAGGTATTCCTAGGAAACAGCCGACTGTTATTACTTTTCCATGGAAGTATACATTCCGAATTCCTTTCAGCACGCCACAATATTGTAATTCCTCATCGAATTTAATTGCTTGTAATTGCTCAAGTCTGCATTGCTTCCGAGCAGTCTTTAAAAATGAAATTCACATTATGTGTATAGTGCTTATGACATTTAATATCACTGTGTCTGCTGTAGAGGCTTCTATTATCCCGTATTGTTTAGGCATGTTTACCACACCATTGCATAGCAGCTGTCGCGGCGCGGACCACATAGAAAACAGCCTCGCTATTGTTAAGGCCTTTTTACCGCGGACACGTATTTACCGAGTTGTCAGAAGTTCTTATCAGTGCAGACATTCACTTATTGATACGTGAGAAAACTTATATTAACATGCACTTCTGCTCTTCCTTATAGTCCATTCGCGGAGACGAGACAGTTAGCGTAAACAAAGCAAGGCCCGAGTCGCCACAGCAGACAGCAAGGAGTGGACAAAGCGCGCAGTTACTCAGTGTACTCACTGCATTCGGACGCACGTTAACCTGCATTCAGACTGAAGAGTGAACTTTGGACGCCCCTGCAACGATACACGCATCACGTGATCGCTGCATGATTTCATTCAAAGAGCGAAGGAGATACCGCGTGCATTTGTTTACGAGGACTCTCTCGTCTCCGCGAATGGACTGTAGGATGGTATAATATTGACCTCTGTGTTTCACCGCACGTCAAAACAATGACATATGCGGCGTAACATTCTCAGATTTCTTGTGCATGCTTTTATAGCTTTTACATACAGGTGCTTATTTTATACAAGCCAGAAAAAAGAATAAAGTTAGGAATGTCCAAGAAACAATGGAAGGATCAAGGTTAACTTGCAGACCAGGTCAAATTTTCCAAGAGGTAATACTATTGATGATGGTGTTGATGACATTGTGACTAGTATAGCCATTGTTAGGCATCGGCTAGGTAAATACATTCCCGCAACATACGCGCACACGTCAGTAGGATATCCATTGCTAGGTAACGGACCAGAAAACATTCCTCCTTAACGATACAGGGGTGTTTTCCCTCGCGGTTCGTGCCTCGGGTTTACAAAGGGACAAAGAAAGTCGCTTGAGTAAAAGGAGGAGGAGTAGCCGAGAAGAGTCGTTTCTTCAGAATTAGAAGCTGCAGAATAATGACAGGAAATGAGTTAGGCTGTGACAAGAAGATTTCACCTGTGAATTGAAGTTACAGTGAGACAGATAAATCCGTTGCCAGGATACGACTAGTGAAGACTGAGAACTCTAGTGCGTGTGCAACGGGGAACTGTGATATGTGTAGAATAGCGATAGCACTGTGATTGCCTGTAGTCCCGAACTGTATGAAAATATAAGGTGCAGTAGATCCATTCATGTAATCCAAACCCCCGTCTATAAGTCACTACTACGTACATGTGAGGTTATTACGTATTGTTTTGTGTTTAATGGCTGAAAGAGATACTTAAGCTCTAATCAGTGTTAACAGTGGTCGCTCTTCCTCCAACCAGCTTTCCACAAGGCTAACAGCGGAAGACAATCAATTCAGTCGCTTCCGAGTGGCTGCTGTGTGTGTAGCGGAACCGGGAGCCAGCTTGCCCGGTACTTGGCCAAACAGCCTGCAGATTAATACACGATGAACAATGTGGCAGTAGCATCCCATTTTAAATTAAATTAATGAACTTACAAATTCTGAAGAGCTCCGTTTACTTAATCGGGGATCATTGTTTCTGTATTAAAACTGTCGCCTACCGTGCTTCAAAAATACTGTCCCCCACTCGCATGGGGCGAGCTGATTTTCCGAACTGCATGCCAGAAGTCACAGTGACATCCTTGGTAGCGGAAATCATTCCGTCTACTCATTTTTAAGTTGATGTTAATATGTTATCCTTGACGTAGCTAGAGAAAGGAAATAAATATACTCATAAATGACGAGCTGATTACAGTATCAGTCAAAATGTTCTGGAGAGAAATAGTCGCCTGCTTTCCTTTGATACGGCACGGAACTCACAGAAAACGACGCAGCCAACTATTACTCTATTGTTGCATGTGTATTCGTTGTCGCAGTAACGTTTTTACCGAGGCTGTTATAAATCCGTTGCCAGAATACGACTAGTGAAGACTGAAAATCCTACTGCGTGTGTAAGTGTGGGCTGTAAAGTGCGTAGAATAGTGATAGCGCTGCATTGCCCGTAGTCCGTAATTGTGTGAATATATAAGGTGCAATAAATCCAATTATCCAATCCAAAATCCCGTCTTATAATTCACCCCTAAACTTGACAATTTTAACGACAAGGAGTATAACAAGAGCATTGCTTTAATCTTTGAACATGTTCACAATTTTCAAGTTTACCGAATTCCAGTTCATTAAAGTTCATTAATAATTCATGAATGCAGCAACAGGTTCTTTGCCACTGACATGAAACTAGCAGCTTACAAGTAAGGTAAAGCATCTATTTATTTATGAGCGTCTAGAGTGCTTAAGACCATGTTCTAATTTACATTAATATTGTCGCGTGCTTGCTAGGCAATGCGAAACAAATTTTTGTGGGTTTCGGATTTGAACCA
This sequence comes from Cryptotermes secundus, assembly GCF_002891405.2. Classification (NCBI taxonomy): domain Eukaryota; kingdom Metazoa; phylum Arthropoda; class Insecta; order Blattodea; family Kalotermitidae; genus Cryptotermes; species Cryptotermes secundus. The sequence continues at coordinate 49,943 of NW_019729898.1, read as the reverse complement.
ATATTTATTGGACAGTTACTTGTACACTCACAGTTATTTACAACTTATAACGTCGTGAGACGTTTCTTCTACACTATTACAACTTCTTGCACCGTTGATCTTGGTGAAGTTTTCTCTGTATCTCTCCTCTATAATCTGTTCGTATCCCTTTATACCTCGGCTCGTTGTAATCTCTTCGTATCTCGTAATCTCGGCTCAAGTCAAAGTCAAAGTCACCTCGACTGACGGTCAGTCAGTCAGTAGGTCTTGGTTCCGAACCTCATCTGGAGCTCATGACCATATATATATTACTGTTTAACAGTTACGGTCTTGTTTCTGTGGGGCGCCCTCTCTGACGAGAGGACGGGTGAGTCTCATTTTACGACCGACAGTCAGTCGGCCAGTCTGTCTTGGCATAAAGCACCCATCTGGGGCTTGCGACCAGATCTTTATTATTGTTTGACAGTTAGTCTTTTTTTTTGTGGGCGCCCTCTCTGACGAGAAGACGGGTCTATCTTTTCTATATGCTGCTGGTCCTTGCCAGCGCAGTCTTTCTCGGGTCCGAGACCCTTGGTACTGTCTGGTCTTCCTTTATACCTGACTGTCGGACGGACTCTAAGACTCCTTGTTCAACGGGTTCGTTTCACATGTTCTCTCAGCCGGTAGCTAGTGTGTTGTTTCATTGTAGCGATAACTTCACTAGTTAGGTAGCGTATTGTTTCATTGCTGTGAGTTTTCCTAGCCGTTGTCATGCAACTGCCTCGAACAATTCGCGTGTAACGGTGGAAACTCCACTGTTAGAATGCTAGCTGCTGTATAGCAATGGATGGGTTCCGATTCCTAGCCGCTGTCGTGTGAACGTTTGTCGTTGCCTAGGAAATCAACCCTGAGCTCCTCAATCATTCCGGTTTCTGGCGGCACGCCACAATATACACGTATATGACATAAGTTCCAGCTGTTTCGGTCTGCCGAATTGCGTGCGTTAGACGGATAGCATCTCACTATTAATCTTTGTTAATGTACCTGCTGTCATAACGGACCACTGAAATCAGATGGCATACGTTGTAACAGCGCAACAATTATGAAGTTATAAATCTCAAAAGAATATTGAGATATTACTTTCGTTTCGAAAGCTGGTAGATTTCTAATATTTCGAAACCGCAGTTATATATTTTAATAATGTTCAAACGAGTTCATTAATTAAAATTTATCTTTTTAGAATTATCGTATTTACGATATTCCCATGTTTTAAACCCAAGCAATTATAATTTAATGACGATCCACGGGATCGTGGGTTTGAATCCCACACAAGGCATGGTTGTTTGGTGTGCATATGTGTTTATTCTGTGTTTGTGTTGTCCTTTGTTTGGGTAGCGGCCTTGCGACGAACTGATCATTCCTCCAAGGAGTCCTACCTTCTGTGAAAAATGATTACGGAAGTGTATAAGAGGCCTGGGCCCTGAATGGGCTGGCAGAGCCGTTGTAAATCCAACGTCTCAGACTATGAGTGAAATAGTGAGAAACTACACACGAATCCACTCTCTGAACTGGATCCTGCTGATGTACTGGGATACACCCTCTTCTTGCTGCATTAGGAGCAGTGTCTTCCAAAGCGCTTTTCTTTTTCTGTGAAGGAAGAGGTTCATACTATTTTATTTCCTAAATAGGAATGACTTGGAGAAAATAAATCGTATTCTACAAGCGTGCCGGCTTGATCGGAGGTATTAGTCATCAGTGCCTGTAGCAGTGATAGATTATGTAACAGGACAAACAGTTTCAGAATATATTGTTTGTAACCTACTCTGTTTTCTTATTAAAAACAAATTAATAAGATCTCCATGTTTTCAATGTGTAGCTGTCATTGAACTTTTTTTAACAGTGAAGTAATTCCACTATATTTGGTATGAACGTAACGTAAAGACTATCTCACTCTCGTGGTTTTCAGTCTCAAACAATCAGTACTAAAAATAGCAGGCACATGAACTTGGGAGGTGGGAGGCATACAAGCGCCATTTAATTTAGGATGTTGAAGTGATATAAGGTAAAATGTAGTTGTAAAATAATAAACTTTTGTTAATACACTTTTCGTAGAATGTGAGATTATGACGGTCTTGCTAATTTCTTGTAACTCATAAAACTGATACGGGGGAAGAAATGATTAAACAATTTGATGACTGCTACTACTACTACTACTACTACTACAGTGATTAGACACGATCTTTAGATTGGTAATTAGATTTATCCAGCACTTGTAACTCTTAACTACAAATCATTATAATGCTGTCACTAATCTAAAAGTGTACGAATCATTCCTGCAAATATCAAGGCTTCTATATCTTCACTAGACGTTGCTAGGTAACGGCTTCCAACAGTGGATATTGCTTTGGTTCCGTGTTCACATCTTTACCGGCTGGCGACTGGCTCATCGCAGCCATCTCGGTGTCACTCCGCTCCTTCCTGACTCACTTTTCTTATTCGTCCTCAGTACACAGCGTCGGCACGGACCCCATAGAAAATATCGCTTCTAGCAGTTCCTCTGTTGTTGCGTGATGTGTTTATCGGCAGGTGCGTAGTGGTGGCTGTCTCCTCTGGCTCCGCTATATTCTACCTTTAAGGTGTTATGTCACAATACATTTACTAGCCAAAAACATTGTGAAATAAGTTTCATATGACTGTTGGACTGAAAACTGATGAACAGTGAACGATTTTTAGGATTGTAATTGTGTGTTAGAGAAAGTGTACTATAATTTCGGTCTAGAACTGAGTGTTTAATTTTACATTACGTTCAATTTTGTGTGTAGAGAGGAATTCTGAAGTGCAGAGAAAAAATAGGAAATCTAGGGCATGACAGAGGAAGATGAACGGCCTTTCTTTCGTTAATTGCTTGTTTCATTAGTGGAATACGTGGACCGTGAGATGGGTTTCAAGTAAGGCGTGTACTGCCTTATTAGAATGCAGACTCTGTAGCACGCGCTGCAACTCATCCTGCAGCAAAAACAAGAAATATGACTTCACTTTCTGGAAATAGGAACGGATAGGTAACTGGACATATCAGCTTCTCATTTGAGTCCCAAATTTACTGATGAGCATCATAAGCACGATAAAGTAATGTGGAAAATATAGGTACTACGTGGTAAACGCAAGTTGGTCTAGAAATAAGAGCAGATGTAACTATTCACAGGTCTGGAGCCGCGCCATAGCTCAAGCGGTTAGTCGCTGGCTTCCCACCGCGGCGGCCATAGTTCGATCCCGGGTCTGGTCAAATGGGATTTGCGGTGGACAAAGTGGCGCTGGGGCGAGTTTTCTCCGAGTACTTCGGTTTCCCCTGCCAATCTTCACTTCACAGTCACCTTCACCTCTCATCTGGGGCTGGTACAATAGGCCAGAAGTGGCCGCAGTACAAGGAACTTAGTCCAACCCCACTAGCAATAATAAAAATTATTCACAGGCCTATATTCATGTCTCATCACTAGAACGCAAAACAGAGTCATGACTTAATATCAAGATTTATAATAAATTATTAAAATATAGGCAAGGTTCAAACGAAACATCTGAGAATCACAATAAATAAAATTTGTTTATCCCTCTACCTAAATAATAAGAACGTATTGGGGAGTCACCATTGTTGACCTCGGCACTACCTGGACGTGAGTGGTTAATTTCAAGGCCCGGCCGCTTTAGCCCCCGTAAAAAGGCGCCCGTACTAAATGAACAAGAGGCCGAATGGGCCACAGACTCTGTCCGGACACTGGAGAAGAGAAAAATTTTGCTCCTGCAGAGAATCGAATCCGACCATACAACCCGTAGCCCGTCGCTATACTGACAAAATTATCAGAGTAATAAATACAATTTTTATTCTCAAAAATTTTAAGAACGTATTGCATTTAGGAAATGGCTGGTACTCTTCATGCTTAATGTTCTATCTTTCCACCTGCCGTCTGGAAATCTCAAGATTACCCAACTCCGCGACCCTGACTTCTTTCGAAATTTGAAAATTATGATCTCACCTTTACTTTATGGGGATGTGAAGCTTGGACAGCATCTCTAATGTAGAGTGGGAGCCAGAAGGGAGTGAGGGACGTTACTTAATAAGAAGATTGATAATTTCTGTCTTTCGTCTACGTATTCGTCTTCACGATTCTCTGGAACACACCATATTTCACACTCTGCAGTGATAGTATCTGCAATAAACAAATATCTCTGTTAGTGATTTATGTAATGGCTCGGTCCTTTTTTTTTATTGCTAGTGGGCTGGGACTAAGTCCCTTGTACTGCGGCCACTTCTGGCCTATTGTACCAGCCCCAGATGATAGGTGAGGGTGATTGTGGAGCAGTTGGTGGAATGAAGATTGTCAGGGGAAACCGAAGTACTCGGAGAAAACGTGCCCCAGCGCAACTTTGTCCACCACAAATCCCACTTGAACAGACACGGGATCGAACCCGGGCCGCCGCGGTGGGAAGCCAGCGATTAACCGCTTGAGCTATGGCGCGGCCTACCCTCGGCCAGATACTGTGTTGCCTGTCTGATGTGTTACATGAATTTCTTGTCTTTCTAGACTACTGGCAGGATAGTACCTGGGTCAAGCCAACAACAATTCCTTTCAAATTTATCAGTCATCTTATCAGCCGACTCTATGTAGCCTTGATGTTGAAAGGCTCAATAAATATTTCACAGCAGAGAAACACACCGAAGTTATAATTAATAATTCTCTTTTTGTGTTTCAGGTAAGTGGACATCTCGAATATGATCCAAGGACGTTGCCCCATTAAAGCTAGAACTCTTTATTTCTAGTAGATATATCGGTAAGTTGATAAAGATTCGACATTATCATCTTGCGAATAACTACTTGTATATCAGGGCTTTCTGATTGATGAATATTAAAGAGATGTGGCTCCTTCACAGGAATTTAGTCAAACGCTGCCTCAGTAGAGCATTGCACTCTCTGACTTTTGTTCTTTTTATTGTGGCTACAACCCTGTGTGGATCTTGGCCTCCTCCACGGCAGTATTTCTCTGTAGGTTTCGTAAGAATAAATTCTTCCGTGATGGGGCCGTTAGCCCCACGCCGAGCCCGTGGCCTGGAGGAACAGGGGTACACTTCGTCTTGGCCTCTACCCTTTGACCTGTCTGGCATGGGATAGTCTTCCCAGTGGCTTACACTCCCGCCGTCGAAACTGTTTAAATACAGAATAAGAATTTAAAATTGTTAACTACAGTAAAATAAGTTTGTTTGGGAACTGTCGTCATCATCTTTATCACCACAATTGGCAGCAGTAATGTTTATGTTCTCAAGGCCAGTTGCTGCTTCAGGGTTCAATATTACCGTTATTAAATTCAAAACTGTTCTCACTGTCTTATATATGGACGTAGTTTACCTCCTTCGACTTTGGGTGTGTAGTCTGAGAATATACTTTTTTGATTTTTTAATGGGGTGAGACTGAGTCTACTTGGTACTGCGGCCACTATTTGGCCTATTGTACCAACCCCAGATGATAGATGAGGGTGATTGTGGAGCAATTGACGGAATGAAGATTGACGGGAAACCGAAGTACTCGGAGAAAACCTGCCCCAGTGCCACTTTGTCCACCACAAATCACATATGTCCAGATCCGGGCTCTAACCCGGACCACCTTGGTGGGAAGCCTGCGTCTAACTGCCTGAGCTGTGACACGGCCTTAGTCTGAGAGTAACTGAGAAAATACTTTTTCCTCCATTCTTCCTAGATGTTGTTTTCAGTTTATTTATTAATCTCTAATTCTTGAGTTTATGTCAAAGATTTGTTGTCACTCTCTTACACGTTTATTGAGACTGCGAGTATTCAGTCAGTATCCTGACAGTTGTCAGGAAGCATATGTCCGCAACTTCCAGTCTACCTTTTTGCCCCTCTGTCGGTATCTAGCACTCAGATCCATGTGGTAGGCTGTATATTGCCATAATTTTACAGAATTTGAGTCATGTCTCCTTCATAAAGTCAAGGGCTGAACTCCTGATATTTGTAACACGTATTTGTTGAAATATTTGTAATTTTATATTGAAATTGGTTCTTCATCATGATCCATATTAAAACTAAATATTTAAAATTATTACATACCCAAGAATCCGCTCGTTAACAACAATTTAATTATTATAGAGTCCTTCCACACGAAGACTAAAATTTTATTTGTAAATTATTCTTAGGTCAAAGATTTAAGGCCTTAGTGTCTTCAGTCTATGATCACATTGGCCGCTAGGCATAAGGCGTGGAATATTTTCGAGTGCTGGAACAATTGGCTCCTGGGTTCGAATCCCATTGGAACGGATGTATATCCATTTTTTTTATATGTTCTAGTATTGTCCTATATGAGTAGAGGCCCTGAGATAGGTCGATCCCCAATCCAAGGAGCCCATATTTTCCGATTTTTAGAAGTTATTTCTGAATTTTCTCGCTTCAGAGGACCCACACCTTAAAGCTGAAGAATACAAAAATGTGGAATTAATCTCTATTTAGAAATCATCTTTTATTTATAAATTTGTAATCCGTTATTTGTAACCAGTTTTACAGAATATTTCTCTGAAAATTTTTACCATTCCACTTTCTTTTATAAAATTACGTATTTTTCTCGGGTAGACTATCCGTTGTATCCGCTAGTGGCCCTACTGTAGTAGGTTAATTTGCATGTTTTATGAATGCATTGAGTATACCTTCAGATTTCCTAGCTCCACCCACTTTCGTAGGTAAAGATATAAGAGACGAACTCCGTCAGCATCATGTCCGGATTTTCAATAAAATTATGCGCACATATTGAAGACTGAGATATTTACATATTAAAAATTAGTTTTAAAATGTCTCTCATATTCAGTAGCCTCCTGGAGCTAGTTTAGAAAGCTTTCATATTAAAAGTCCCCCATATACAGCTACAAAATTATATACAAACACAAGAGTATAACATGAGATAGCGAATGTTTATTTTAGTATTTTTTGACAAGATCTTAGATTATGAAGCAAAGTAAATATTATTTTATGGTTTGAGTTTAATTTAATTTTTCATGAAACAACTTTAATTTCCAAGTAATACGATACACAACAAATAGAGCCTGAAGAGTCGAAGCGTGTGTTTCTGATAATGAATTTGATGTCAAGTTTAATGATGAAATGACGTTGTAATTAATAAATAATTTCGACATTGATGAGCTACGCTGTGACTGTAAAATGCAGCAGCTACTGTATTAACGAACGCATGAGGAACCTGCAATGTAGAATTAGAATCATATAATTACTTTATTCCGAAATTTAGTTTCTTTTTATACTTATGAGTAATGGTACAAGGCCGTCAATATCCAGACAGTGTATCGCTGGATAGTAAAATTAGTGATGATTGGTGAATTGGGAAGGATTTGGAAGCTTAATCGAGGTAATATCCTGTTTTTGTCCGGAGGGACTGATGAAAGCCACGGTGTTCCGGCTGATATTTGGACCGAGCGCCGCTCTTGAATGCAAGGCTATAACGTCACCACTATACCATTCTGCTTGGCGATGTTGCCTTCTGTAAAGCATAACACATTTCTCGTAAAATTAAAACCATTACTAGGCCTACTACGTCGCGAATATATTCTCAACACATTCACACACTCACATCAATAACAAAGAGGCACATGCTGAAATATGTGAAGTACAGTGAAGTACAGGTGGATAATATACTTGAAGAATTGCTTGCTACATACATAGCACGATGAACAAATAGATGCACAGTGCGAATACACATGGTAAAGGAGAGATTCTATGTATATATGTATTGTGACATGTAAATCTGTTGCTAGAAAAGGCCCGCAAAACACGCGCCCAATGATACAGCAGCAGTGTTTTATTTGCATCCGTGCAGTGTGCGCAGGTGCAATGACGTCACCACAACAGCGGGTAGCTGTCACGTGACATGTGTTTTCTGTAGGCATAAAACTTGTTTTCCGAAAAAATGTTAATTTTTGTGTTGTACGTATGGATTCGAGTCCAAGGCAATATAAATATTTCGACATTATTTTCCCTTTAAGAAAACGTTGGGAAAGTGGAGAAAATAAGTGAAGTTGATAGTAATCATTATGAAGAGGTAAAATATATTACACGGTGGAATTAAAAAAAAAGCTTAAAATTGAGGGAAATGAGAATAATGAAACATTACGAAAAGGTTTTTGAGATTAGCACGGGCATTACGTTGAGTGTTGTTGTATATATGTCAGTAGCGAAGTATGAAGGCTCTTGAAAATGGAAACAGCAGATTTCTGTGAAACTTAAGTAGTGATCTACCAGATAACGCGTTGACGTAACTCAACAGAAGTGCAATTTAAACCTACGCTTCAGAGCGTAATACTAAGCGTGAGACCACTGGAGTCCTCTAGCGGGCAATAGAAGCAGCAGTAGTAGCTGGGAGGGGCTAGAAATTTAATTCAGTCTCTGTACATGCTATGAATCCGAGAAAAGTAAATGATATAGGTCGTTTGTTAACTATTTAACGACGCTCTGTGAAAGTTTAAGGAGTGTTGAAAAGAAGAATGATGTGATTGAAAACCATAAACTGCTACGCTAATATTTGGGGGCACGCGGTAGCGTAGTTGGTTGAGGAACTACGCTACAAGCTGGTAGGTCGCGGGTTCGAGTCCCGATGAGGTGGATTTTTTCAATTGATCTAATCCTTCCAGCCGCATTATGGCCCTGGCGTCGACTCGGTCTCTAACAGAAGCGAGTATCAGGAATCTTCCTGGGGGGTAAACGGCAGCCGGTGCGTAAGGCTGACAAATTTACCATCTATGAGCCGATTGTCTAGAGAAAATATGGGAGCCTCGACGTCTCACAAACATATGGGCCTCCATAGCCTGTTACAGGAGTAGCTTTTTACTTTTACGCTAATATTTTCCGGGAAGGAGCTTGTAATGCGAAGTAACATCTCAGTCAAAATTGTTAAGATTCGAATCAGGCACCTCTTTGAAAGAAAGTGGAAGTGCTTCAGGTAGATGTGCTGGAGTATTTGCACTTATTTACATTGTAACAAAATAATGAGAGTCCATTTTGTGGGGGAGGGGAGCTTATGTAAACGGCGTAAATCGAAGATTTCTGTTTTATTGGCTTGGGATTTTGCTTTCCTTGTGGAAATTTTGTCCACTTTCCCAAACATTAGACTATTTTGAAGAAAACAGTGACTGCGGTTTTTGCAAATTTTCAACACATTTCGGACTTAAAATTATAATTGGTGGTGTTTCTATATTATACGAATTATTAAAAAGATATAACAGTGATTTTATAATCCATGTAACGAAGTTGAAGGATTTAACAGACAATATCTGGAATCACAGGGTGTTGAGGAGAATATTTGGACAGAAGAGAAATGTAGTGACAGGAGGTTGGAGAAAACTGCATAATGAGGAGCTTCATAACTTGTACTCTTCTCCAAGTATAATTAGAATGATCAAGTCAAGGAGGATGAAGTGCGCAGGGCATGTAGCACGAATGGGGGAGACGAGGAATGCGTATAGGATATTGGTGGGAAAGCCAGAAGGAAAGAGACCACTGGGAAGACCAAGGCGTATGTGGGTGGACAATATTAAAAATGGATCTTAGAGAGATGGTATGGATTGGATTGATCTGACTCAGGATAGGGAACGGTGGAGGGCTCTTGTGAACACGGTAATGAACCTTCGGGTTCCATAAAATGCTGGGAAATTCTTGAGTAGCTGCAGAATTGGCGGCTCCTCCAGAAGGGCTCAGCTCCATGAGTAAGTAAGTATATCTGGAATCAACCGAAAATTCAGAAACAATATTCAGTACTTACATTTATAAAATTAAAACTGGTAGTGATTTAATAAAAATCTTTCTGTTATGAATGAAAGTTGGAGCCTGTGAGTACAGTATCAACAAGACTCTCGTATCCTTCTCAAGATCAGAGAAAATTAATTTCGTAGAAAAAATAAAGGCAAGCGGATACAGTTTTGGTGCTCAAAACTTCGTGTGAAGTTTTGATGGCGTCAGAAAATCCCTTTCAATTACATAGATGCTTGAAGTTGTAGCTAGATGATCAAAGTTTGGAAGTTAAAATTAGTTTTCATCATAATAGCAACGCATTGCGACTCTTCGTCCAAAAAGATTAAATAGTTAATTGTTTACTGCAGCGCCGATAATAATTACGTTGGATATTAGTTACATTTAGTTTATTTTCGCAATTAAATAGGCTACGTTTGTGATAATGAGAACTGATAGCTCAGCCAGTATAGCCTAGGTGTCAGAGTTCGAGTCCCAGTAAGGTTAAGAATTTTCTCCACGTCGTCCAGACCAGCTCTGGGGTCCACCCTATCTCCTATCCAATGGGTACTGGGGCTCTTTCCTCGGAGGTAAAGCGGCCGAGGATTGAAGCTGATCACTCAACTCCAACTAGTGCCGAGTCAAGAAAATGTGGATCTATAAATCAATTCCCCCATACGCCTTTATGGCGTAGTGGCACCTTTACCTTTTACCTTAAGTTTCAATATTTAAGTTGTGTGGTTTTGGCTTTTGGGTATAGCCGCGTCATGTTTTAAAGATTTCAAAGATAGGTCGCAATCCTATTCTTCAGAGTAAAGAAGATACAGCAGGCCCTAGCGTGATACAGTCTATAGCCTTCGCAATGGGTGTAAGAAAAATGATATGGAGAGCCGTGCCCTCCAGTAGGACCTGCCGATTGCAGTATAGATCGACTGTCGAAACGTCGGAACAACTTCAACACACGACTTAACAAAGGACCGGAAGCCAAAATTACACAACAGATATAGGCTTCGAATTACTTGTGTTATGGGCACGTTTATATTTCAGGTTTTGTTGAAGAGAGAGCTGCTTGTTTCTGATAATACAAATTTGGGTTTTCAGAAACATGGCGTCTGCTCCTTAGGTCTCAGGGAACGAACAACATTTATTTCTTCCAAAAATTACCTTCTCGTTCACTGCCCAAATTAAGGAGTTAGTTAAACCAAATGTTGTACCTCGATTTGTGAATGTCAGCTACAAATTCATCACCACATTCTATCTAATTTTGTTTGCCTAGTTTCCTTATTTTGAAAAAAAAATAAGAGGAGGCTTATGATGTCACTTTACTGTCTGTGTATCCGCCTATGTCTGCCTGTGTATCCTTCTGTGTCTTCCCATCTGTTTGTGTATCCTCTTATATGTATTTTTAAGATAACAAGGCTTATGAGATCACCTTGCTGTCTGTGTGTCTATGCTCCCCCTTCAATTCTTTCCTTTTTTCTGTGCGGTCCCTGCTGTATTAAAGGAAAGTGGGCGATTAGTTCTTCCCATGACTTCTTGCTTATATTGCGAATTTTGCAATTTGAAAGAATCTGTAAATGGAGAAATGCCATTCACAGCATCAGTGAAAGTGAAAGAGAGAGGAAGGGAATTGCTTCATTATTATGTACTAATTGATCTGACATCCTAAACGTTTTTACATACAATTGAATGGAAATGAACAGAGTGAACTAAAAATTTATACATCTGTGTATCCTAAGCTGTTTTATCTGTCTACTTCCTTTCTAATGGGACGTAAATGGAATTCTGATATTGTAATAATTTTCCTTTGTACTTTCCTGTGCATGACGTGATATTTTTACGTGTATGAGTGACTGTGGACGTGTTTTGGTTTAGTAATTGGAGTTACTGAACGCTTACAGAACGTAACTACAAAGCACTATAATGCTAACGCGAATTCACACATTCTGCAGTTCACTACACCACGTACAAAATCTTGTTAGTTTGCTCTATCTTCACCTGTTGTCGCCTGGTAACGACTTCCTCAGCTTCCGTGTCGACGTCCCTACTACCGGAGATTGTCTCACAACTAACTCCTACTCTTCTAACTGCCGTGTCAAAACTCTCGTAATCGCAGCTACTCGTTATACAACCTCGTCACGGACCCAAGAGAAAACATCTCACAACAGTTCTTCTATTGTTGCATTGCTTCGCTATCTCTCGAACTGCGCAGAGAAAACAATTCCTCTGTTGCTGTATACGGCCATTACCTGGCAACGGCACTTGTTTACAGAGTCATTATTTAGGGACGAGTCTACATGCTAGATTATATATAAATGTTTTGTTCTATAAATATACGTCTGAATGTACGTCTTTTTGCACATTTTTACGGAGACGAATTTTTCAAATTATTTGCAATTTATTCTCTATTGTAAGTGGTTGATGGATCCTATCACAGTCAATGATTTCAATTAACACATATACTGGAAAGGTATCACTGTGATTGTAATTATTTTTCTTTGTCGGTTTACTATGAACGTTCCTCAAAACAAATTATATGAAATTGATGAGAACAGAATAGAATGAGTTCAGAAAACCTGAATGAAAATAAAATCTCGTTCATCATAAGTATGGAAATATTTATTCTTTCGAATGGCAAATAAAATTTAGGGTGGTCATTAGTTCCAGCACATTCAACTTAGCGGTAGTTTCTCATGAAAAAAAGAAACCTTCTTCACAGTGCGCACACCCCATAAACCACCCTGCTCTGCTTTTGGAGGTTTTTGAATTCTGCCACTAGAGTTCTCTATTAACAAGTTTATACTGATTCCAGGAATCCCCGCTAGATGTCAGACGGTGCTTCATTGGAGATTCCTTAAAGCGTTCTTGATCAATAACGGTGTACCCACCAATACCTAAAGAGTAGCCCATTACTGCAAACATTACACATACATGAAAATAAGTTATCTACGGATTACGAGGCTTATGTACGAATTAACTGCTAATTAATGATGCGGCTCTCTTCGCATGCGTCATGCTCTTGTCGTGTGAAATTTTCGAATTTATGTGGAATCTTATTTTGTATTGGTGCGAAAGATTGTTGTCGGATAGAAACACATAAGATTAGAATAAATGTATAACAATTTGAAACGGTGCTCATAAATTAATGAATGAAAAGTATGGATGGCAATTCATTTAAAATGTTAACCGATGTAAGTAACTTGTACCTATCGATATTGGGTCGATTTGCGGATTGAGGAATGTGGAGGCCTTTATGCAACAAAGCAGCTATTAATGAAATACTTACTTAAACTGATACAAAAATATTCCCTCATTTTCCTGAAGTTGCAGCATGAAACAAGTTCGAATATCCATCTGCAAATAAGTTGCAATCCCACAACAAACAAAAACAAACTCCGTGGTTTTAGTCCGCACCCGAACTATACCGACCGAGCGACCGCTGCTTGTGGGCGAAGTTAGTGCCAGCTTTAGCTGATAGAGGGTGTCATATGGTCAGCGTAACGGATCCCCACGGCCCTAATCTCGGCTTTCTAGACCGGAGCCGCTATTTCCTTGAAATAGCTCTTAAATTATCATCACGAGGCTGAGTGGACTCCGTTCCAGACCCACTACTCAGAAAAAATCTTGTGGTGCCAGGAATCGAACTCGGACATCAAACTTAATACATTTTCGGAATATTTGTTCCAGAATTCCACATCAGTCATGTAAACTAAGTATTTATAGCTGTGTAAAAATTAGGTGTAATGATTGCTTGTGTAAATATTTACACAGCTGCATACATAGAGCAACCTTGTTTATCATCGGTTTATGTATGAATACTCACGAAATGAGTGTTAGTATCAACTGGGGTACAACATGGATGTTCTTAAGATAAAGGCAGGAGAATAATCTCCAGTTAAACGGTATACAGGAGGCATAAAGCTCTATAGAAATCTCTTGCTTCTAACCGGTCTGTAGCTCAACGAAGAATCAGTAGGTTGGCCTCGTCTCCGCCTTCGGGTAAAAGGATAGGGTGATTATTTCGCAAAGGGACTAACTCCATGGAACCGGGCTCTTTTTGGGAAGCCGTCAGTTGCGCAGCTACTCAAGAATTTCCTAACATTTCACGGAACTCGAAGGTTAATTACTGTGTTCACAAGAGCCCTCCATTAGTCCATACCTTGAGTCAGATACCATTTCATCTTATCTCTCTAAGATCCATCTTCTATATTCTGCGATATTAGACCACTCAGTGATTTTAGTCCGCAAGCGAACTATACTGACCGAGCGACTGCCGTTTGTCGGCGAAGTTTAGTGCCAACTTTTGCCAATAGAGGGTGTCGCGTGATCAGCGCAATGAATCTCCACGGCCGTTAATTTCGGTTTTCTAGACCGGAGCCGCTATTTCTTTGAAATAGCTCCTCAATTATCGTCACGAGGCTGAGTGCACTCCGTTACAGACCCACTACTTCTCAGAAAAGAATCTGTTAGCTCCGGGAATCGAACCCGGACCTCTGGATCTATAGCCAGGAACGCTGACCACTAGATCACAGAGGCGGTCGCGCACTGACAATTTAATTTTTGTACCCAGATTCGTGAACCCTGCAAATATCCTTTGGATGTAATTCCGAGCTTCTAAATCTTCACAATTTAAACGTGTTAAAACATGCCTAATTTACGCACGCAGCTCCTGCCAATACGTTTTAAATTTTATTGGATTTGAGGTCCTTACTGCGGTGAAGGTCCGTTAACTTCGGGATGCGATACCGTGTTATCTAGTGTAAGTATACGGACGTTTCGGAGGCATGTACTGCTTCCATCTTCAGGGTCCAAGAGTAAGCTAAGCAGTAAACTTTCAAATCGAAAGCGACAGGCTGTCAGCATTTTTGTCCTAAATAGTTAAAGTCCCTGTGCTTAACTAATTAAGCACTGTGCCATGAAGGAGTATGGGGGAGTGGATGTATGGATTCACATTTTCTTGACCTCTACAATAGTTGGAGGTGAGTGACCAGCTTCACACCCCGTCCGTTTTACCCCGTGGGAAATAGTTCCCTGTACCCATTTGATAGGTTGGGTGGACAGCAGAGCTAGTCTGGACGACTTGGAGAAGAGAAAATTCTTGATAATATCGGGACTCGAACCCCGAAACCTCGGTCGTCCAACTCGTAGCTAGTCTCTATACTGACTACTCCTCCTCCATGGCCTTTAGTCCGCAAGCGAACTATACCGACCGAGCGACCGCCGCTTTTCGGCGAAGTTAGTGACAACTTTTTCGGATAGAGGGTGTCGCGTGTTCATCGCAATGGATACCTACGGCCGTTAAGCAGGGTGTACACCATATTTTAATTAGATGCATAAAGAAACTTATATTTTCTGTGGATTAGGGTGAATATTTACTGACATTAGTAATATGGTGCTGTATGTAGAGGAGCACTAGAGATTTGGTGTATGAGTGTGTGGGAGGAGGGGGAGACGATGCAGTTCACTAAATCCTGTTCGTGTCACGTGCAAACAATAGAGAGTGGGGCAGAATATATTGCTCGGTAGCGGAAGAGCCCCCTGCTGAACACTCCACACTCGCCATCAGGTTCATTATGAACGGTTTTGGGGCGGAGAGAGTCTTTTGTGTCCGTTTTCAACGCATATTCCTAACTGGATTTTTTGGAATGAACTTCATAAAATTGTAAGATGTCAGCTTCTCACGGCGATGGTTATGAAGAGTTCTATATCCTGGGATATAATGCTGTGTTATCCGTTTAAAAACAAGACGGAGTTTCGGAGGAACGTATTTCCTTCTTCAGTATCGTAGAATTAGCCAAGAAACCAACACGAAGCAGATAGCAAGCAGAAATATTGGTTGGTTTCCAACGGACTTCGTTCATCTTTAATTCATTCATTCGTTCATTTGTTCCTTCATTCGTTCGTTCATTTATTCATTCACTTATTCATATTTCCTCTTGCTCCCTTTGGTTCACTGGGCGTCTGTGAAACGCTTTGTTTCATTTGAGTTACCTTAATATTATAGTCAGTTGGTAGGACTCCTTGGACGAGGGATCACCCTTTCAATGAAATAAAATATATCCCAGAAGATATAAACATCTACATATTATTTACCTCGGAAAACAATATTTGATGAAGAATTTTAATACAATTTAGTCTCTAGTATTGTATCGTCACGATTTTTGTGACCACAGACGGGGTATGGATTACTAAATAGTTTCATTGGTCACTTACACCACTCGGAACTAAAAGCAGTTACAAAGCTATTGCTGAGTTCCACACTTTACAAATCACAACAGCACCTGCTAAGCCTTTTCCAGGCTGATTTTTCTTCACCAGTCGTTCCCTGGCAACGACTTTTAACAGTGGAGATTCCTCAACTTCGCGCCCTCAGATGCATTTGTAACAGCCACTTATGCAGAACTGACAAGTGACAACTCAGAGTCAGAGTCAGAGTCAGAGTCATAGTCAGAGTCAGAGTCAGAGTTACTTTAAGACTGCAGGTTTGCTGCCATCAGTTCGTCTTCGCGCCAAGCCCCTTGAGGCTCGCGTAGAGAGAGAATTTTTCCCAACTGAGCCCTTGAAGTAGTAGTCCATATGTTACATCCTCCCTGACGAGAACAAGGGTTTGTCTCTTATGAATATGCTTCGCTTTTCGCCAAGAATACTTATTGCACTTACGAGTATAGCAGATCATGTCCATGTTCACATATCTTATGCTACAACGGCAGCTTAGTCACTTGAACGGTCGTAAGCTCGACCACCACAAAGTTTAAGCCCCAGTTTTCGTTATAACTCCTCGGCGTAGACCGCGTAGACAATATCCCGTTTCCCCCGTTGTATACCTAACCGTTGCCGCGGTAACGTGTTTACTGAGACGTCCAGAAACAGGTCTGATATAAACAGCCTAAACCACGATCGTTGCATAGCAACATCTATGTGCAATGTGATATTGTTAATGAATTGATTCGAGAAAGGAAACCTTATTGTGTTTGAATAAAAAAATATGTTGTTTTTTTTTTCGTTTGATTCCGTAAATATCCGCACAAGGGTCATTTCCCATGAAGAGGCTACCTCTGACGTGAGTGTTTGAAGTAAAGTCATGTTTCTGGAGCTTCAAATATTGAATTGACTTGTAAGCATGCATTGATACTCTAGACTGGCAAGAGATGCGAACAAGGTTCAGACTTGAGAAGGTTATGAAACGCAAACTGGAAAATCGAACGCTGAGAAGGACGGGCCAAGATTCATTTCGTCTTCTTGGCGGTGAAGGAGTTGGGCGTTCTGAGACTCAGAAAGAGGGAAGCAGAACGAAATAGATGTTCTCGAATGTAAAATCGATTTCTCGATAACTTATGTAAGTTACCGCGCGGACACAAGAAGTCCCCTAGGTACCATAAACTTCTGAACATACACCCAATTGCCGCTTTAATAAATACACTTTTAGTGAACTGAATCTGGGAAGGAGAGTTGTCTTCTGTGATTGCAGTCTTTTTTTTTATTTATTCGCTTAGTGGGTGGTGGAATCCAACTGGGTCCACTCGGCACGGGGGCCACTGATTGGTCTATTGTAGCCTGCCCCGGGTGGTTATGATGATGGAGAATTTGGTGGAATGAAGATTGGCAAGGGAAGACGAAGTACTCGGAGGAAACCTGCCCCAGCGCCACTTTGTCCACCACAAATCCCACTTGACCAGACCCGGGATCGAACCCGGTCACCGCGGTGGGAAACCAGCGACTAACCGCTTGAGCTATGGCGCGGCCTGATTGCAGTTTTAGTAGCCTTTTTTCTATCATTTCTCGCTACAAATAAATAACAAAATATCATAAGTGTGTACATGAAGACTGAACATATATACACAGATCCAGAGGTCCCGGGTTCGATTCCCGTAGCTACCAGATTTTCTGAGAAGTAGTGGGTCTGGAACGGGGTCCACGCAGACTCGTGAGGATAATCGAGGAGCTATTTCAAGGAAATAGCGGTTCCGGTCTAGAAAACCGAGATTAACGGCCCTGGGGATCCGTTGCGCTGACTACGCGACACTCTCTATCCGCTAAAGTTGACACTAACTTCGCCGACAAGCGGCAGTCGCTGGGTCGGTATAGTTCGCTTGTGGACTACAGGCCACGGAGCTTGTTTGTTTTAGTACACCCACAGTCCACCCCATGTCCCGTTCCTTTTCTGATGAAATTTAAGAGCACACATAACAAAATGCGACTTAATGTTTGCTGAGCGAGTAGGTAACGGACCAATAAACATATTCTTGACAACAGAAGATGGTGTTTTCCATATAGCCTCTCCGCTTATTGATTCTGTCTTTTACTGCTTGTTACTTCGCTGTCAATTTTATTTTCACATCAGAAATAATTAATAATTGGCTCATATTTAATTAGTTTTTCGGCCGGATATTATCCGTGAAATAAGAATACGAGTTACATGTCATGTAAGTATAGGCTCAAAATGCTACATCGTATCGTTAAATTGAAGCTTTTAGGGATGGGGTATTCAGATGATAATATAATTTTTGACGGAGAAATTAATTTTAAATGTTTTTCTTTGCACTTTGCAGCAAATGAGAGATACTTAGGCAAGCAGACTACAAAATAAACACATCAGTGTTATTGTGTGCATATATCCGAAGGTTGAAGTAAGAGTGATAAATTATATAACCTCAGAAAATTGTAGTGCAGTTACAATGGTGGAAGTTGGGATTCGGTGGAACTGCAGGGCTCATAAGAAATCATTAATAGTACCTATATATATAAGGTTTTGATCAATTTGTGGGTAGAAATTTTGCAGAACGGGACTACCTGAAATGGAAATATGTAGACTGGAATATAATGTTAATGTACCACATTCAGGTTCGATGGTAGTCGGTATATCGACTGGCTACGGGCTGAACAGCCGACGGATCGGAGTTCGAGTCCCTGTAGGAAGGAGACTTTTCTCTTCTCCACGTCGTCCAGACCGGTTCTGGACCTGACCATCCACCTTGAACTAGTGCCGAAGTAAAGAATACGTGGATCTATACATCCACTCCCCCATACCCCTTAATGACATAGTGCTTTATTAGTTAAGCACAAGAATAACTTTACCTGTTACCTCAGGTGGAGGTGGTACCATAGCTAAGGCGATTTGTAGCCACCTTCCCACCAGGGCTGCCCGGGTGCGAGCCAAGTTCAGGTCATGTGGGATTTGTGGTGGAGAAAGTGGAACTGGGGCAGGTTTTCTCCGAGTACTTCGGTTTCGCCTGTCAATTCTCATTCCACTGACTACTCCACATTCATCATCATCATCATCATCATCATCATCATCATCATTATCAAAGGGCCGTGCCATATCTCAGGCGGTTAGTCGCTGGCTTCCCACCGTGGCAGCCCGGGTTCGGTCAAGTTGGATTTGTGGTGGACAAAGCGGCGCTGGGGCAGGTTTTCTCCGAGTACTTCGGTTTTCCCTGCCAATCTTCATTCCACCAACTGGTCCACAATCACCCTCACCTATCATCGGGCTGGTACAATAGGCCAGAAGTGGCCGCAGTACAAGGGCCTTAGTGCCAACCCACTAGCAATAAAAAATCATCATCATCATCATCATCACATCTATCATCCGGGGCTGGTACAATAGGACAGTTAGTGGCCGACGTACCAAGTGGACTTAATATCATCCTACTAAAAATAAACTAAAAAACTAAAGAAAAACTACCTCAGGTAGGAGGGTGTAGATGGTGTATGTTCAAGTCAAGTGAAGAGCTGAGTTCGAAATTTTGCAATAACAAATAATAATTGCAAGATCGCCGTCGTACCTGGCACTTCTGCAACAGGACTTTCTGTATCAGGAACCTTATTCTAATCTCGACTTGCAATAATTTTTCCACTCGGGCCCTTCATAGATTCCTGGAATATTTTCAACTTAAATACTGGTACAGACCTTGAAACACGGGTCGATATTCCATTTCATTTTGCTTGCTGCAGTTCCATACTGATTTGTTTTTGTGTTTATTCTTCCTAGCTTAATGCTATTGGGAAAGCAGTTTGCAAGTCTCAGCATTTCCCTGAAGAGGACTGGGTACCCTCAGTAGTCCCGCGTTCAGATTTTTGTCTGTGAAATGCAACGTCGACTTCTGGTTAAAACTGAAAACTTTGCTGTGATTTGTGCTGATTCAGTTTCTAGCAACTACATTGTGGCGAACTGTTTACTGCACATGAAGCAGAGAGACAAACCAGCCTTCAGTTTTACAAAGAAAATAAAATTCATTCAAAGAACTGGTGCAGTCCTTTGTTACTGCAGTGTGCCAAGTAAATTTCTCAGTGTAGAATTCGTGGTTCTCACAGCAGTGGTTGTGAGTTCTGTCCTCTGTGATAAAACATCTCATATTCCTTTGAAAATTAACCTGAATTTCTGGGTAACATATCGTCTCCATCTTCAGGGTTGAAGAGTAAGGAAGAAATTAGCATAAAAGAGGTTGCAAGGTCTCCTGCGTCGATGATTATGATAACTTTAGCCTCTTTTTTCTAAAATAATATTTTAAGTAAATATTCTTATTTACAATAAGATATCTTATTCTGGTTCAGATTTTTTTATTACATGTGATTGTTTCCTCTTCTATCTCAGAAATTAATATGTTAATAAAATTTATGTTAAATGTATAACATTTAATAATAAATATATAAATTTAATAGAATTAAATATAAATTAAATGTAATTAAATTAAATTATATACTTACATTCTATAATTAAATATAAATAAATAAATTTAACAATAAATAAAAAAATGTATAAGAATATAATATTGTATTTAAGGGTCCTTTTGCATTAATATGTCATTCATTTCATACAGTATATTTCCTTCCACAATGCATATTATTATTGTCCCCTTTTCCTTCCCACGACATGTTTCGGCCGTACACAGCCGTCGTCGGGTGTCTCTAATTCGCTAAACTCGTTGTACTGTATGATATGTACAACTTCTCATATCACATGTGAATACAATGTCTGTTAACTTAAATTTAATGGATTTTAATTAAAATCAATAAAAAAACTAGTTAACATGTAGTTAAAATTTTAATATTTCGCTTGGGATCTTCGTCCGTTCATCCAGAATACATTGTTTGAGGTCTCCTTGTTTGGATTTAATTGCGCAGCGGTATAGGTGGTTGTGTTGTGTTGTATAGGTCCCAAGTATGTTGGTATATTTATCATGTATGCCCCTTTGACTGTAGATTTTTCACCCTGACTGTGTAATAGTGTTGTTTATAGTTCTGGCCTCCGGGAGGGATTATACGACGTCTATATATGAGTGTTATGAAGTTCTGCGCAGTATCTTTTTAGTTTTTTGAGCTACAACGTTGAGTGAGAGAATATGAGAGACATCAGGTGGTCACTTTTTTAACCAAGACAACAGTACAACGATACCAGAAAATACTCGTGAGATGAGCTAGCCATAGAAAACAAGGAGTAGAAGTAATGCAGAACAATGTAACAAAATTGGCTACGAATGCAGGAGGAGAAAGTGCCTGAGGCGATGTTGCCGTGGGCCCGGAACCACACAGAGGGTAATCGATACACGCTCTTAAAATCTTGAGTCGAGTCTAGCGGGCGCTGGAGACTATTGCGCGAACAAAGTATCTCTAAATTGTCGTCGAAGTTGCGTCTTTGTCTGGTAGTGACACAGATTTGACTACATCATCATTAGTCATGGAGCTGAGCCCTTCTGGAGGAACCGCCAATTCTGCACCCACTCAAGAATTTCCCAGCATTATGGAACCCGAAGGTTCATTACTGTGTTCACAAGAGCTCTACATTGGTCCCTATCCTGAGCCAGATCAATCCAATCCATACCATCCCATTCTCTCTCTTTAAGATCATTTTAATATTGTCCACTCACCTACGTCTTGGTCTTCTCAGTGGTCTTTTTCCTTCTGACTTTCCCACAAATATTCTATATGCATTCCTCGTCTCTCCCATTCGTGCTACACGCCACGCCCACCTCATCGTCCTTCACTTGATCATTCTAATTATACTTGGAGAAGAGTACAAGTTATGAAGAGTACAGGTTAGAAAGATATTCAAGATCCATTTTATCAAAATACGATGGAACCCAAAATCGATAAAACGGAGATTTCATGGAACAGCCAGGAATTATTTACTTGTTTGGCTACATGAATACGAGGTATATGACGTACGTTTAAAATATTCTAAACAAAACCATTTAAGGGCTATGTACAGATACAGATACAGATCCGAAACGTCGTGTTTTTGTATTGTCTAGAACACCGAGCGATGGAAATGTCCAGAAACCCAGTAATTCTGAGTGTTATACACCATTGGCAGATCATTTTATAATCTACCAAGAGGTTCCCCATTTGCAAAATTTTCACAACCAAGATGTCACCAAAAACACGTCTTGGACCTACAAACCAATAAAAGAAGAAACAGGCCAATTCCGAACACGTCATCACTTTTGCTGCAGTTGGTCTGATGATACCCACGAATAAGAAGTATCAACAACAAGACAAGGCAACAGTGGAAGTTCAGATTAACTAGCCGACTAGGAGTATAATCTAAATTTAGTTCTAGAGCTTCTCTTGAAGTACAGAGTAAGAAGACGGAAATCTGCGTTAACCAAGTCACCGAAGAAACGTAATTTCCATTTTCCATTAACGCGGAATGTTTGTATACGACAATGCTGGAGCAACAGCTCCTCTTAAAAACCTGACAGTTCATGAACAAGGAAATTATTTAACGTTAGTGTACGAGGAATCTCACATCAGTAATACACAACCATTGGCATCAAGTTCGAGCATGACTGCCAACCGCACTGAGCAAGTTTTCCCTGCGAGGATGTAAGAGGGACTTCGAAAATCCGCATTCGTATTTTCCGTTTAAAAATTAAAAATATCGGAGACCTGTAAATATGACGTATGATTATTCTGAATATGTATAAGAATTTCCTTCACGAAAACTTGTAGGACTAATATTAGTTTTAAAATATTTTTTCAAGCTGTAACATCATTAGAGAATGCCGTATATTTTAACGTCATCAATAGAAAGCCACTAGGTTCTACATTCAGCATACAAAACAAAAAATCTCCGTGGCCTGTAGTCCACAAGCGAACTATAACAACAGAGCGACCGCCGTTTGTCGGCGAAGTTAGTGCCAACTTTAGCGGATAGAGGGGTGTCGCGTGGTCAGCGCAACGAATCCCCACGGCCGTTAATTTCGGTTTTCTAGACCGGAGGTGCTATTTCTTTGAAATAACTCCTCAGTTATCCTCACGAGGCTGAGTGGACCCCCTTCCAGACAGACTACTTAGATAATCTGGTAGCGCCTGGAATCGAACCCGGACCTCTGGATCTCTAGCCAGGAACCCTCACCACTAGACCACATTGGCGGTCACATTCACCATACAACAGGAAATAAAACCCTTACGCCTGATCTCGTTGGACACCGAGAACTTTTCTTCCCTCAAGCTGTACCTTGAGAAACGTTTCTGGTAAAGCACTTGAGATGCGAGCTGCTGAAATTCATATAACTTTTTTTAAGATTTTAGCTGAAGTTATTAATAAAAAATTGAAACGTTATACATGACTTGCTGCTGATTTTAATTTCTGTCTAATTATGACCAGATTTTGATTTTTTACATGCCGAGTCAACGGTTATGAGGCCAATTATATAGAAATAGCAGAAACAGCACTGTGTAGATACCATTAGTGAAGCGTAGATACTGTCAGTTACAGTACAGTCAAGTACAAACATAAACACAACACCAACGAGGCCAGACTCTAAAGGAAGGCAATAAAGAATATTTATAATTTACAGAACAAAGAAAAGTTAAGGAATATTAAGAACAAGAAAAACAATATATAGACGGGAACTTACTAGAAAACCCGCCAATTAATTATAATGTAAAAGGAGTAATAATGTCTACAATAATTA
Source organism: Cryptotermes secundus (assembly GCF_002891405.2). Taxonomy (NCBI): domain Eukaryota; kingdom Metazoa; phylum Arthropoda; class Insecta; order Blattodea; family Kalotermitidae; genus Cryptotermes; species Cryptotermes secundus. Next base: position 26,285 of record NW_019729898.1, on the reverse strand, counting down.
TAAAGGAAATGTCTTAAGAGTTAACACTGAGAGCCTATTTCCCTTCGTACATAAAATAAACAGTTGAGAAACTTGAAATAACCATGCTCAGATGACTACGTATAGGAAAATTAATATTATTTATTTTATAGAGAATCCACCGACCGCCTCCGTGGTCTAGTGGTCAGAGTTTCTTGCTACAGATCCAGAGGTCCGGGTTCGATTCCCGACGCTACCAGATTTTCTGAGAAGTAGTGGGTCTGGAACGGGGTCCACTGGGCCTCATGAGGATAATTGAGGAGCTATTTCAAGGAAGAAGTGAATACCAGGAATCTTCCTTGGGGCGTAAATGGAGGCCGGCGCGTAAGGCTGACAACCTTACCGCCATCTGTGATCCGACTGTCTAGAGAAAATGTGGGAGCCTCGACGTCTCACAGCCATATCGCCCTCAACGGCTTGTTACATGGATAGCTTTACCTAGCTTCTTTTACATTTTATGGCGCATCTTGAGATTCCCTATTGAATAAAAACCACGTGTTAATATTTAACAGTAAAGCAATTTAATTATATACATTAATATAAACGTTAAACATAATCTCTTCTTATGTCTTCACCCGCCTTCCTTAAAGTTAGAACGGCAAGCATAGTGTTGGTGTCACGTGATTAGGCTTATCTGGCCAATGCCAGTACTCGTAAGCAGGAGCTGCTAGTGATGATACGAAAGAATCGGCAACCTTGATCATGTCAAGATGGATTGAAATATTCGCATGTCTCTGTCGCTCTAGAAGTAGACCACACCCATCTCTAGACCTAGCTCAATGCAGCTGCTGTAGCTGCCTGCCACACGCAGGGCGGGTGGGAGAGGAGCGGCCAGGCATTCTGCACAGCTTTCAACCCCCCTCCAACCCGCCTGCCTCAATACATCAATAATCTTTCCTCTCAGTTGAGGGGTGTCAACGGATTTCATCAACGACAGATTTCAATTGTCCCTCTTGAATACCTGCTCTTCCGGGGGGTTGGTTTCCCTGAAAGTGGGTAATTGGAAGTTTTCTTCAGTTTCACCAGGTGCATCGGTGGCAGTGAACAGAAGTTACATTCTAAAGGGTTCTGATGATGGTGTTTTGGGATCTCTTCCATCGTCAGATCTGGACATCTGTGATTAAGTAGCTGTTTAAATCCGAAAGGTGTTGTCCAGTGATTGAGATGAGCCCCTTCTAAGGTATCCAACTGAGTAGATATCTTCTCCCCTTCACCTGAGGATGGAAACAGAGCCAGTTTCCGAACGGGGCCGCGCCATAGCTCAAGGGGTTAGTCGCTGACTTCCCACCGCGGCGGCTCCGGTTCGATCCCTGGTCTGGTCAAGTGGTATTTGTGGTGGACAAAGTGACGCTGGGGCAAGTTTTCTCCTAGTACTTAGGTTTCCCCTGCCAATCTTCATTCCACCAATTGCTCCACAATCACCCTCACCTATCATCTGGGGTTGGTACAATAGGCCAGAAGTGGCCGCAGTACAAGGGACTTAGTCCTACCCCACTAGGAATAAAAAAAATCCGAAATGTCGTGTTTTCTATTCTCTAGAATACCGAACGGTGGAAAAGTTCAAAAGTCCAGTAATTCTGAGAAGTTAATACTGTCTACAGCTGAACTCTATTTCACATATACGCAATGTAGAGATCCTGCTACGGATCTTTATGTAATGTGTCTTCTGAAAGCTCTGTACGTTATGTTTTAAGACAATTTGTCAATTTGTCGTCATTCTACTGGAGGGACTGAAGAAAACAACAGCTATCTTTACTGAGACTGGCGTCAAGTAGAAGAACGAGAACCGGATGTAAGATAGAGTGAAGAGAAAATGTTAACAGAGAACAAAAATAATTTGGAAGAAGAGAAGGATTACGAAATGACAACAAAAATTTCAAATCGACGGTTGAAGTTAAAAAAAAACTAAAGATTAGAATAAAGTGAGAAATATTAAAGACCCTTCTATATAAATTTAGTTAGGGTCTAATAAAATACATGTGGCACATGATGTACAGCCCTGAAAATTTTGCTTTCCGGTTCTGCACTCTTCATTAACATGTTCTGCTTACGCTCTCCTCGGGGCTCAGTTTCTCGTGGCACTTCATTATTATAAGTCCATTTTGTTCTATATAAATCTGAATGTGTACTTCGACATTTTGCCAGGAACGCTCTTCCGTGCTTATAAGAGCATGAATTAGTAGTAACTATGAATTGTGTGCCTTATTCGGGTGCTTTGGTGCTTACGATACTGGGACCAATAAAAATAGCTGCTCGTACTTCATGGTAGCGTAGTTGGTTGAGGCACTGTGCTACAAGCCGGAAGGTTGCGGGTTCAAGTCCCGATGATATCATTGGATTTTTTTTCAGTTGACCTAACCCTTCCAGCCGCACTATGGCTCTTGGGTCGACACAGCCTCTAACAGAAATGAGTACCAGGAATTAATTAAATAATTTTCCTGGGGAGTAAAGCGCGGCCGGCGCGTAAGGCTGACAACCTTACCGCCATCTTTAAGCCCATTCACAGGACAGTGTTTTTGTATAAAGACAGGATGGTGGAGAATGCCCAGAAACAATATTTTTAATAGTAGAAATGTTGGGCGCGTCTTTTCATATGCAGTCCTTGTATCAATTTTTTTTTTTTTGCTAGTGGGGTGGGACTAAGTCCCTTGTACTGCGGCCACTTCTGGCCTATTGTACCAGCCCCAGATGATAGGTGAGGGTGATTGTGGAGCAGTTGGTGGAATGAAGATTGGCAGACGAAACCGAAGTACTCGGAGAAAACGTGCTCCAGCGCCACTTTGTCCACCACAAATCCCACTTCACCAGATCTGGGATCGAACCCGGGCCGCCGCGATGGGAAGCCAGCGACTAACCGCCTGAGCTATGGCGCGGCCTATACTTGTATCAAAGGAAAGTGGCGCTTTGTCTTTCTCAGAGTTTGTTTCTTTTTAAGAAATAGGTTACAGATACTACTGTAAAGTAAGCCGGAATATTTCTTTCCTTCTTTATGGCTACCTAACTATAATTACCTTCCGTGGAACTTAATTTCTACCATCTATTGACGAGAGTTTGGAGTACTGAACTGCGCAAGCAACCAGACTGTAGCAGCCCGGGGGCTGAATATCTTTGTCTCTGAGACGCGTGTTCCTCTAGTATGACTTCCTATCATACCAACAGTTGCACTGATGATTTAATGTGACACTCTGAAGTTAAGAGAACTTATGCAAGCGAACCAACTGGATAATTTGATGTTACTCTGAAATACATATTGTCTCTTAAGTAAGCTCAGTCATCAGTGGTTTGAATTAGAGGCAATCAAAACTGAGACGAGGACTCTCAGCTGGAATGTAACGTATAGTCTGGTAGAAGTTTAGTGAAGTTTCAGAGGAACGTATTGCATCCATCTTCAGGATCGAAGATTAAGCTAAGAAAGCAACAGAGTAATAGCAAACAGGAATGTTCTTACTCTTCGACCCTGAAGATAGAGATAATACACTCCTCTGAAACGTCGACAGACTTTCACATGACTACACGGCATCACGTCCCAGAAAACTACAATCTTCACACTCACCAACGTGAGAACATGAGACAACAAAACATTTGTATAGCTCTTAAAGAATTGTTGCGTTGACCGAAGCAATAAATATTTCATTTTCAAACAGTCTCTTTGAGACACTGAGTTCCTGTCTAGAACATTACTGTGAAATTGAAGTCTCTAGCGGACACTTATATGGGTAACATGCGTTTGTGAGAACAGCTTCTGTCTCTCTGCCTCTGTCTATAGTCCTGTAGTCCCGCCGGACACATGTTGGGCACCCACATCATGCGGTTCTGACACAGAAGAGCGGCTTATGACATGTCTCGTATCTGAATAACTGAAACTGCTCTACACTGCCCATAGACCATGACATTCCCCAATTCGTAGTACAACACGTAATTTAAGGACGTATTTTAACCAAAAGTAAAATCGCCCCAGCAGCTTTTGAATTTAGATTCCAAATATATAACATTTTAGTCAAATGCGTCTAGCAGTTTCTTATGTTAAGAAGGAAATGAACATACAAACCTCCCCATTACCTATAACACAGGCCTACAAAAAAAAATTTTTTTTGGTGTCTAGGATTTTAGAACTAATTTTAGTTATATTTAAGGCGCTGAATCTAAATATAAAATCAGTTTTTCTCTACCAGCTCTACTTTTTTAGATCAGCGTTTTTGTAACGTGCAGTTCTACACAAAATGTGCAGTTCTAATTGTATTTTGTGCAGTTCTAAATCTCATATGCAAGGATTGGTTCCTGTATATTTGCCCTATTGTCAGTCTGCTGTCCACTGAGTTCCC
>NW_019729898.1:0-20944 GCF_002891405.2 Cryptotermes secundus | reverse complement strand
TAATAAAATAAAAATATAATTATAATATAGTAATAAAAATTCCATGTTGAGTTTTTTTATTTGATCCACTGATTTAACTTAAAATAGTGTAACGTATATTTCACCAAAATGTTATATCTTAAAAATTTGAGCTCCTAGGCAAAAACTAATGCCATATTTGAATTCAGGGCATCAAATTCATATGAAATCAGCTCCAAATACCCCGGCACCAGAACAGCTGTTGGCCTGTGTAATATTTCATGAATTCCCTTCAAGTAAGTTACAGAGATGATAATTTTTTTAATTCGCTAGGAGGGGGGGAGTCCAACTGGGTCCACTCATGACGGCGGCCACTATTGTACCTGCCCCGGCTGATTATGATGATGAAGAATTTGGTGGAATGAAGATTGGCAAGGGAAACCGAAGTACTCGGAGAGAAGCCGCCCCAGTACAACTTTGTCCACCACAAATCCCACTTGACCAGACCCGGGACCGAACCCTGGCCGCCGCGGTGGGAAGCCAGCGACTAACCGCTTGAGCTATGGCGGGTCATAGAGATGATAAAGTAATGCGTAGTACTGTGAATGAATCTGAGAAATTGTCGTTAATATTCGTGTCCGGCGGCTGGTCTCTAAGATCGTGGCCTATTTTACGTTCATTGGTCACCTAATTCGCATATTACCAATCTAAGATGATCAGTTACAGAACGCATAATATAGAGCTAGGGTATGCAATACTTCCATACTCATTCACAGCAAAACGCGTGCTGCCGGCAGTCTCCGAGACATCCCACGGGTCCCATGATGCCCGAACGCGGACACTAGTGACTTGTTACCGTGAAACAGTACATGTGTTCCTGAAGTCTTCCTGTCGTTCCTCTTCCCTGCTTCATTCCTAGAAATGAGGATGGGCTGAATAAGTCTGTACCATTCTCCAGTTCCTCTAGAACCAAACACATTCATCGGTCTTTCATCATCTTTTTCCTTCTCTCTCATTGTCCTATTTGCATGCTCCTTTTTTTTTTCCAAACTTAGTGACCTGTAGTCCGCAAGCGAACTATACCGGCCGAGCGATCGCCGCTTGTCGGCGAAGTTAGTGTCAACTTTTAGAGGATAGAGGGTTTCACGTGGTCAGCGCAACGGATCCCCACGGCCGTTAATCTCGGTTTTCTAGACCGGAGCCGCTCTTTCCTTGAAATAGCTCCTCGATTATCCTCACGAGGCTGAGTGGACCCCGTTCCAGACCCACTACTTCTCAGAACATCGTGTAGCGCCGGGAATCGAATCCGGACCTCTGGATCTGACCACTAGACCATAGAGGCGGTCTATTTGCATTCTTATTTGTGCAGTTCTCTTAAATATCCTATATTCTTTCTGGATTCTTAGCCTTTAATTTGTCCCTCTTCTTTTAATTTCCTCCCTGCTCGTTGACCTATTTCCTCTGATTCCACCTTCACGTTCGTCTTCGCTTATCTGCTTTATGTAGAAAAGTGCCTATCATCCGGAAGAATCAATCCGCTGTCAGAATTCGACGACTAGACAGATGATCCTCGTAGTAAGTTCGCCTTCTGCGTTCTGTTACTATGACGATGAGGGAGAGGAAATCACGCTCTTCACCGTACACCGCTAGATATATTTTATTCCTCTCTGAATCCCTTCCTATCGCGTACTTCCACGTCCATTCCAATCTTCGTTCTGGCTTCTAGCAAACTATGTCTCCTTCTTTGACCTCCTCTTCTGCTATTTCCGCGCACAGCTTTCGTCCATGTTATCCGTCGCCCGTTTCCTTTACAAATATTTTTCTTTTCCCTTTCCTTAATACGTGTTCGGTTTGCGTTAAGCAACATATAAATTTTCTTTTTTATCGCTTATTTCGCCCTAGTATTTTGGAGTTGATGTCGGTCTGTTTTTAACAAAGGAAGGACGTTGCCTTCAAATCGTCCTAGTCGTTAGAAACGGAACCAAAGAATAAAACAACTCTCTCTAAAAGTGAACGTCAACATACTGCTAGGAATCCTTGGGATGCCCCTAAGAACTGCAATTGGCTCTCATCACTGAACGTTGCTTTAAAAGACATTGCGGCAAAATAAATTCAGATTTCTATCGTCAGAATGGCGCCTTTTGTGGTCAATGAAACACGAATTGTCACAAAGAATTATTTGGATTTGTGGCCTTTTTTTCATTGTCCTGTATTGTAAAGAATGGATAACAACGTTTCGGAAACTGGATATGTTTCCGTCCTCAGGTGAGAGTGAAGACATCTACTCAGTTGAGCCACTTTGAAAGAGCTAATCTCAATCACGGGACAACACCTGTCACATTTACATAACTATTTAATCATCTGAGTCCAGGCTAATTCGGCGGGAGATAAGAAAATATACAATAAAAATTGTGATAAACGCATACATGCGTGGAACTGGGATAGAAAAGAAGGTAAAAATTTGTGCTAGAAATCTAACCTACAAAACCAAATGCATGAGCACCACTGCGAAGAAATGAGGGGAAACATTTTGTGAAGACATACAAGTATAGTGTCTACTACTAGTGCCATCTGTGGAGAAAGTACGAATTTTTGTGTCTAGGCCGGCAGTTCCACTGTGAACCTCGTTCGTGTCTAGCAGACATGTTACACATTCTTCTTCTCCAATCACTTAAATAAAATACCTCCTTATTCATAAGTTCTTCGCTGTCAGCATGAACAATCCCTTCATCAGCTTCATCAGTAAAATGAACGGATTCTATTTATATTTTGTAGAGACCCAGTGGCAACCGCCTCGGTCGCACCCCCTTAAATCCCACGCTAACCAAAATCGAAATCTTGACAGCCATGTTATTTTCGTTTTTGATATGTGTAATTAAACCATTCTATTCTGTTATTCTATTGTGGCTCTACAGACCTATTTTGGACCTTGGCAGCTTTATCAGATTCTTAATATCACAGTCGGTAGGACTACTTGGACAAGGGAGCCGCCAGTCTCAAGGCGTCTACCCAAATTCAAAATAACACGAACACAGAACAAAGGCACACAGACATCCATGCCTCGAGTTAGGATTCGAACCCACGACCCCAGTGTTTATGCGGGCGAAGACAGTTCATGCCTTAGACAGCGCTGTCACTGCGATCGGCTGAGTAAGTAAACCAAGGGACTGTATTTTGCACGCCAAGACATTCTTTGAACCTTCTACCAGCGTTACGTTTCGCATAAGTAGATACGGTTAATGAATAATTATCCAGCAGTTGATGGCAGTGCTCCAAGTACGTTTGATTTCTCTGTCACGAGACTTACAGAGAGGTCCTTCTGCTAAGAGTGAGTGAATCCTTCGAGTCTGCAGACTCTGTGTCTGTTTTAGTGGGTCAACTTGGAGACTGTTGCTAGGAGTGACTACTGTTTGGAAAGGAGAAGGTTAGAGCAAAACAGTTCTAACTCACTTTACTTCTGCTGAGACAGTCGAAAATACGATTGATTATATAGAAGTAAAAAGTAACAGTAAAGCTATCCCTGTAACAGACCATGAAGGCCCATAGGGTTGTGAGCCGTTGAGCATCCCACATTATCTAGACAATCGGCTCAAAGATGGCGGTAAGGTTGTCAGCCTTACGCACCGGCCGCGCTTTACTCCCCAGGAAAATTATTTAATTAATTCCTGGTACTTATTTCTGTTAGAGGCTGAGTCGACCACAGGGCTACAGTGCGGCTGGAAGGATTAACAATTGATTATATGGATGGATAAATTAGGGCAACACGCAATGAATAAGATTGAAATAGTTACACCTATTCTTTGGCGTCACAATAGTAAATTATCCCTTGTGGTTCTTTGAAAATTTTGTTTTCCTCTGGTATTACGTGATATAATTTCTACGAGTTATGACACGGTAGCTGTCTGGACCTGCGCTGTAGGCTGATGCTATCCATCCAAATGAGTACCATAGGATGCATGATGACAGGCACAGATTCTTGTCGCTCTATTCTGACCCTGCTCCCAACTCCGTGCTCCCTTCTACCCACTCTTGCTTTTCCTTCACACTTCGCGGAACAAAAAATAGCTCTCACCCTGCGGAGTCTCTAGAAAGTGCAGTTTTTTAGTCTCTCTGTTGTAGGGCGCTCTCCTACTTGATGTGGAGGTTAAATGTGACTTCTGAACCAGCGCCTTATATTATCGCAGTGCCATTAACAGCTCTAAGTTCCGTAGAGCTTGAAAGTGTTTGCTTGGCTATGCAATTTCTATGTGGGAATCGATAGTAAGTACCAGTAAATCTTCCAGATTGCGCGGAGAATAAGGGAAGGTGGGAGAGTGAGTCAGTGTTATCTGACTGAACCCTAAGAAATGTTATTCGGTCCCTAGGATTCAGTGTATTAAGTGGGAACCCTGCCTGATTTTTCTGTTAATCGTAGAAATTCCAATACGTGATCCGAAGCAAAGAGTAAAGAAATCCAGTATTTGTGCGGTAGTCAAAGAACTTTCGAATTATTTTCATTACAGAATAATTTCTTAAATTGAGTCTTTAACTACCGTTGGGATATAAGGAAAACATGACTAACAGAATGGAATTCGAAGTTATTTCGCACTGAGCAGTTTTTATTTTCCCCATAGCTTTGAACCAAATTATAGGGCCCACCCAGTCTCATGTCCAGTGAGTAGCGTGGGCTCATTTCCTAGTGGCTAAAACGACAGGGGCCTGAAGCTACCCACTCACCTCCATCTAATACTGAGGTCAAGAATGTCGGAGCCACACCTCTACTCCCCCACATATCTTCATGGCTTATTGCCTCTATGGTCTAGTGGTCAGCGTTCTTGGCTACAGATCCAGAGGTCCGGGTTCGATTCCCGGCGCTGCCAGATTTTTTCGGTGAAGTAGTGGTTCTGGAACGGGATCCACTCTGCCTCGTGATGATAATTGAGGAGCTATTTCAAGGAAATAGCGGCTCCGGTCTAGAAAACCTAAATTAATGGCCGTGGGGATTCGTTGCGCTGACCACGCGACACCCTCTATCTACAAAAGTTGGCACTAAGCTTCGCCGACAAGCGGCGGTCGCTCGGTCGGTATGGTTCGCTTGCGGACTGAAATCGCGGAGTTTAAGGATAACTTTGTCTTTTAAATTTTGCCTAAGAATAAAATAGAAAACAAGTTAACATATTTCTAAAATACGTAATTGGAAATGATGGGTTGCTTCAAGTGTCAAAGAAGATGCAAGAAAAGGCAAGAACCCTCACTAGAAGAAAGAAAATAAGGGAAACCGAAAGGAACAGAACAGAAAAAGAGGAATAAAAATGAAGAAAGAACAGGAGAAGTGATTTTCACTAGGCAATATGCCGTTTCAAACTTATAACTGTTTAAATAAAGCGATTAGACGTCTTGTATATGTCTTTCTTTGTCATATGAACGGAACAGCAAGGGCACTGACCTTAGCGTGGCGAAGAAGGAGAACACTACTGACAAGAACAAGCTTTATAGACTGAGCAATTCTTATGCACAAAACTGTACTGCTCTTTACCAAAGAGACTAATTAAGCATATTAAGATTTTCCTCCGCAATTGTTTTGCAATTAGCAGAGGAATGTAAGCACACGCTTTCTGTCTATCGCATTCTGATTTGTCTGCATATAATGTAAGATAAAATTCTGTAACCCGTCTAAGAGCTTAGATATCTGTGCGTGGTATCCTCCCTCATAAGGATGCTTTCAGACATTCCCACGAACTCTCACCAGATAACTGCAAAAACATTATCCCCAGCACCGGCTTTTCTGAGTTGTCTGTTACAGTTCTGCTTATTAGCCTTATCTTTCACCAATAGAATCTGTTTTCTTGTCTACCGAATTGTGTCCCACTTAGCAATATTTGAATCTTTGGAAATATGTGCCTATACGGTGCCTTCTCGTATCTGAAGAGTGTTGTCTTGATCACATAACTCATCAAACCACACAACGTCATGTTGTAGACGAAATTAATCTTTACGTGTCGCTGTGATGAGAACCAAAGACCTCACATATACATATCAATTTCCTATTCTTCTACAGCTAGGAATCAGACAGGCGCCAAGTATTTCTTCACCGTGTATCTTTAGTAAGAATTATTGTCACGTGTCACAGTTAATAACGACGCAGGATTCGATTGGTGGGTCGATTTATTGGATCATCACTAGTTGTAACTACAAATAATTGTTAACACTTTCAAGATTGCTGTAATAATAACACACAAGGTCTTCAGCTCAAACGTTAAGTCTTCACAGGCTTACTACGAACTTCTTGTGTCTGTCTCCTACCGAGAATTGAACTGAACTTCTATTGATGTTCTCGTTATATAGCCACCGCACGGACCATGCACAGATAACAGGTCTATTGTTGCACAAGGAAGACCACACAGGGAACAAGTCACGTGGTTCCTAACCGGCGTTTTCATTGGTGCGCTCTTGCCTAGCAACGCGCAATAATATTCCTCCAGTGAGATATATCTTCCAGTGTTACCTTGTGTGTATTCGGTCGCGAGGTGTTTACCGGTCCGTTACCTAACAACTCTCTGGCTATCCATGTTTTCTAACCTCAATTTTCTTCGCAAAATTGAGATTTCATAGTAGTAATGTAACAGTGTGAATATGCATAGGTTAGGGATAATACATTTCCTAAGTTAAATGCTAAAAAATATATCCTTGAACTTTTTTTAATTGACTCTACGAATATATAATTTGTAAATTTTTGAAGCTGTGCGCATTAACTGTCAGAATTAGGAAGTCTAAATCCGTGGAAATGTGGTATACAAGCGAGTTATATGACCCAGAAATTCAGGTTGCCTTCTGTCTGAAAATTATACTAACTTCATGGAGCTGAGCCCTTCTTGAGAAGCCCCCCGGTTATGCAGCTACTCGAGAACTTCCCAGAATTTTATGGAACCCGAAGGTTCATTACTGTGCTTGCAAGCGCCCTCCACTGGTCCCTATCCTGACTCAAATCAATCAGGTCGCTTATCCAAAGAATCCGTCCAGGTCCGAAGCCCTTTGTGATATTTCGTAACAATCTTATTTTTGCGGCGAGGAGTTGTAATCCCCACGCCCAACTCCCAAGCTGAAGGACCACCTTTTGTCGGCTGCCCGCTACTGATTATTCAATATATTCGCAGCTACCCTCTACATCTGTAGGCCGTCTCCATCAGCAACTTCAGGAACGCGCCATGCCGTAGTGACAGGGTACCCACACAACATGGTGGAAAATTATGCTATTACTTTTTCAATTGATCTGATTTTATGTTAATTATTATATTTAACTGAATTACTGAATTTAATTTAAATGTGTAATTAATATCATCATATGAAACATGTGAGACAAATATGTAACATTCTTTTTCATTTAATAAGTAACAAATTAATTTACTTAAAATAAAATTTGTAACCCTCTGATCCAATCCATTAGTTAACACAATCAGTTAACAGTTAACTTGGCAACTAACCAACAGATTAAATCGTATGGAAATTTATGACCCTCTTCTCTAACTTAGTATTTAAAAAAACAATTAATTCTGATAAGCAAATGTAAGTATATATTCCAACAGGTTAACTTTGATAGAAATTTGTAGCACTTTTACAAATTGGTGTCTAACCATCAAACTAAATATAAGAGAAATTTATAAGTTTTATTTTTCACTTAGTAACTAAACCAACCAATTAAATCCTTCCATCTAAGAATATCATCGCTACGACACAAAGATTTCATATATTAATTTTCCGTTATTCGAATCACGATACTAACCAGGGCCCGGATTTTGATGACATGTCATATTTTTTTCCTTGTATCCTATGCGATGCTCTTAAGTATATAAATCTCGGATATGAGCTGCTGGTTACAGAAATGTAAATTTTATAGGTAATTTTTTGACATTTTTAGGTTTAAGGTAATTTTTTTATTTTGGGGATATTTTTTGGTAAATTTTTGGACTTTTAAAGGGTATTTCTTGTCATTTTTGGTCATTTTAGGGAATTTTTCTTCATATATTTTCTGAAATGTGAATAACATGGAAGCGAAATGTTCTTTCTTTTCTCCTTTAGGTCATTTTTCTGGATTTTTTCGGTCATTTTATAGGTCATTTTTAAAATATTTTCAGGTCATCAAAATCCGGGCCCTGATAATAACATATACTGTTATTAGAATGCCAGAAGTTCACCACTGGGCCTTTCTCACCCCCTATATAAATGTCTCCATGTTTAGGTATAAGGTATTTTGATAGTCATGTAATTACAAAGTGCTCATCTATGTTAACTTCCCTGCAATTAACTTGCACACTTCCTCACTTTGCAACCAGCCAAGCTCCGGATCAGAGATAGAGATCCTAGCTCATAAACCGAAGATGCAATAATGCGCTCCCTGAACAGTGTTACCCATCAACTCAGGAAGAAGCCATACATGAGTATGCACCAATAGCTGGAAGATAGATAAATAGGGGAAAATCGAAGGTACTCTGCGAAAATTCTGCCTCGGTACAATCCTCCTTACTTATTCCGTGAAAATGTGTAGTGTTGCACACCGAAATATATGAAGTGTTGGATAATCAGATGTTGTTGTCGAGTTGGTAATTAATTAATTAATTCTTAAGTGGGGTGAATGAGTCCACTTGGTATGCTGGCCATAATTGGGCGTACCGTGATAGACACGGAGATGACGTTGAGAGTTGAATGCGAAGCAGCTGATGGAGATGAGACTTAGTAGGGTTAACCGAACTACCCTTCAGTGGTGCCTTTTATACCACAAATCCCACGTGAACTGACCTGGAATCGAATTTGGGCCACTGGGATGGGAAGCCGGCCATGAACAGCTTGAGCAATGGACACTTTCATGTCGAGTATATAATACGCTTGTAAGATTTGAGGTTTTCAAGCCGTCTTCTGGGATGTGGCGCCGTGTAGATATTGTGTAAACCGACGTTTCGGAGGAACGAATCACGTCCGTCTTCAGGGTGATATGCAGACTGCAGCCACCTGCTCACATTAGTTTCTCGTTCGCGGATTTCTCTTCCATGAAGATCGAGGCGATATTTTCCTTCGAAACGTCCGTTCACACAAGATCTACACGGCGCCACACCCAAGAAAATGGCCTTCTCAATATAATACTATTGCTTCATATTCGAAAGTTTTCGGGTTCAGATCTCGACTCTCACATCAACTTTCTTGTTGAGATATTTCATGATTTTCCTTTGTTGCTCCGGACAAATGTAAGAATAGTATCTCAAGTTTGGCGACGATCGCTTCCTTTCAAATGTTTTCTATTCATTATCAAAAATGTATCATCATATCAGTTAACACTGTATAATCTTAGCTACTGAAATTGTCGCTGCATGTACCAAAAGTGAATAAAGAATAAATTCATATATGAACCAAATGAAATTTGGGTTAATCCTTTAAAGCCCAGTGGCCACTAAACGCACCACTTGCTTTAACTTTCTAAAATTCTGCTTTATGCCCACATTATGTACTTCTGGGTTTCGTATGGTTCTGACAATAAACAATTATGTTTTCCCTAAATATTTGAGGCAATTGATTAACTACAGCCTTCTGATGATTCTCTTAGATTTAATTTATAAACTAAAATGAATTAGAAAAATAGAAAAAACGGTACCACCGGAAATCAATATTTCCAAAGTTTTGGTGTCAGAATTTTCTACAATTTAATTTTAGTCACAGACTTCTTTATCTTATATGCCTACTATCAGCCCTTCATTTTATCTTCACCGAGAGCTTCGAAAAAATGGAGACATGACACTAAACTAATTAATTAGTGGTGCTAATTAACCATCAGGTGCTATGAAGTTCGTTATATTCTGGGATGTGACGTATAATCTTTTAGACTTTTATCAGTGTTTCGTTAGGGCGTGCGGCTTCTGTTTTAATTCTTGCCCAAAATGGAGAACGCACGTTTCTCCCAAATATCTACCAAACTGCACGGCGTAAATTTCCAGACAATGATAATCAGTAGTAGGTGCCGTGATACCTTTAAACTTTGCATCACGTTCAATATCATTTTCTTCGCTTTTGTGGGAGTTTCGTAGAAAAAAAACACGTACATGATAATAATAATTAATTATATATTTATTTAGTTACATTATTTTTGCCGTAGAGATCATCTTCAGGCATTTATTCATTATCTGCTTTTTACCGAATCTGTATATTGGCCAGTTCTTGCATAGTGATTCCTGTCAAATTGTTTTGCTTAGGATCGTGTGATTTTTTTTTTATTTTTGTTCATTTAATTAATGTACAAGAACAAATACTCGACTACAATAAAGAAATTATCGTAATTCTGCAGACAATTCTTTTACACACATATGCATATACCAGTATATCTTCTTCTTCTTCTTCTTCTTCTTCTTCTTCTATTCCTGTTGTTCCTTGAAACTCGTTTCACTTCAATTTCTTAATCTAAGACAGTCGGCAGGACTTCTTGAACGGGGAATTAGCCCGTCGCAAGACTGCTACCTAACACAGACAGACACCCTTGCCTTGAGTGGGATTCGAACACACGGTCCCAGTATTTGAGCGAGCGAAGATATTTCATGCCTTAGAGCGCGCGGCCACTCTATTCAATATATATACATATATATACGTATATACACTACCACAGTCAATAAGTTCGTGGAATGGCCGTAAAGCGCTGTACGGGAATTTCCTGCCAATATGTTTCAGAAATGATTTTGGCAACTATATCAACGTTGGCAGACTTGCATAGCGGCCAAAGGGAAACTATTTTGAGGTCCGATGTGTATCTGTGTAAGTGTATGTGAATACTTTGTAATATGATGCGATAAAACCACATTCCACGAACTTAATGACTCTACCATGTATTTATATTATGTTCTGTATAAGAATCCGGTCTCGCCATACATAGCTATAAAAGAAGCAAGTATTCTGTAATTGGGTCTGAGTCTATGAACATGAGAGCAAGGTACCTTACACTTGAAATCTCATTTATAATGAAATATTTCCTGGCCACAGAATGCGTTTTCTCCCCCGCGAAATGCTACAGCTAATTAATTCTGTGGGGAAGGGTACAGCCATTCATTTCATGTACGATCAGTTTTCCTATGTCTCTATGACTCTCTAGAGATATCTTCCCCTAACCCCACTCTCTTTGCTATTAGTCTTCTTTCTGCATCAGAGACCCTCTGTAAAATACAGCGATACGGTTTGGTTCTTCGCGCTTCTATATGCAAATACTGGTTAGTACAGGCTAGCAATTCGTTTCTGAAACTACCCTCTTTTCCTTGCCTTCATATTCACGTTCGTGTGCACTGTTTCGAAAAAAACGGTTCCACAGTTTAGTTGAAAGCGTTAGACCAATATGAGAAGTCGCGTGCCGCCAGGAATCCGGAAGGTACAAGTATACTTCCATGGAAACGTAATAACAGTGGGCCGTTGCCTAGTAATACCTTAAGTAACAAACGCGTTCCTCCTGAGACAACAAACGGTTCGTTGCATAACAGCGGTCGAGACCAAAGACTCATACATGCTGCACTCTATTCCGTCCGAAAGCAGGTTATATAAGACTCCAGCTTCAACAACTCGAGTTCAGTTTGTAGCTGACCTTGGAAGAGTAGCCAGTCTTCAGGTAGCTCCGAGGAAACGGAAGACTTCACCGAGATTAGAGATGAAAGAAGTAACTATAATAATGTTGTTGGAAACATCTGACGACGTTATAAGTGGATGATAATTATACTTGGAAGTGTAAAAGAGATTGGCCAATAAACTTATTCGCTAAATCCGAGACCCGCGTGAATTTATTTGTCGCTTTACATAGGCAACACGAGACAATATCTAGAATCAAGGTAATGTAGCAAATTCCAGGAGCCTTCTTACGTTGGTTTGGACGCTACAATGCCTAAACATTTATGCACATTCAACTAACAGCATGGACCAGAGTCCTTTCTGAGGACCTGATGATCAATCAGGTAGTCAAAAAATTCCTCAACTCTAATGGAATCCGAAGTTCCTTTACTATAATTATGAGAGAGCCGTTTGTCTGTATTATATAATATATGAGTCCAGTCCACCACGTAACATCCTAATTCTTTAAAGACCTTTAACATAACTCTGAATATGTAAACAGTCTTTGACAGTTTAAGGTAATCATATATTCGCAATTTTAAGTAAAATTCTATCATTAAGAAATAGGATTGTTTTGTGGATGAAAATTTTGCATGTATATCTGAAGAAATTCGTCCTTCTTAGGTTCATGTCTGTGTTTTATATCCCATGAAAATTTCTTTTAAGGCGATCGGTTCGTGAGAACATCTATAAAGTTCTATCTGATTATCATACAATGTTGCTCTTATATCTGACCGATACCAATCAAATTAATTTTAGTCCACATCACTTAGTGTGTATACCAAATTGTATCAAAATTCATCATGTAGTCGGTAGATGAAGAATGTATTGAGCCTCCCCAGCACGATCATTTTATATACTCCGTACAAAATTCATAAAATATCACATCACATGTTCACATATGTGCATAACTGAGTTTCCTGCTGGTTCGCCCCGTTGCTAAGACAGCCAGTGGGAAATAACGGACTGGTCTGCAAGTTACCGATCTTAAGGCGCGTCCACATTACTCGTGCTCGTGTGACTCGCTATGCTCGCTAGTAATGTGGCTGATGTGACAAGTCACCAAACAAGCAAATTTTAATTTTTTAATTTAAAAACTATAGCCAATAAATTAAAATAAGACTACAGCCTATACACACCACGAGTAAATATACAACTATAGCAGCGCTGAAGCCTGGCGAGCAACTGAAGTAGTGTGGACGAAGATTTACGAGCACAAGTAAAAGCCAGACGAGTCTCCAGACGAGCACAAGCCTGGCGAGCACGAGCACGAGCACGAGCACGAGTAATGTAGACGCGCCTTTACGTAAACTCGTATTTTCCACAAGTTAATTGTTCTGCTTGATGCTCGCTTCATGTTGGTTTCTTGCAAAGTTTACTCTTCAATCTTGAAGATAGAAGCAGTATTTTACGCCGAACCTTCGGTTAAATTTCACTGGATTGCATGGCGTTAAATTCCAAAAGTATAGAACTCTTCATAATTACTGCTATAGATTTTTCGAATACTGTTACGCTGAATGCGCAGTTCAGGGACCTTCAAAATTCATAGAAATATGAAGACCACTGTTTCTGATTATTTGACTAGCGACTTACAATTTATAGTTTATATACAGCAGAATAGCATAACAGTTGTTTCTTTTCGAACACTGGAAACACTTTTCACGTATATTAAGGCATATATGAAACTATTTGACTACGTAAACCAATATGGACATAGCTGAACTCTACTGGGGGTTGTTATTCACCGGCTTCTCGTGGGGAAACTTACAAATATGAAAGATGCCCTAGATGTGAACACTAAAGGATTGTGAAATATATGTTCTGTAAAGAAATATGTAATTTTCTTTTCGGTCAGATGCCTGAATGTAAACAGATGAACGAAAGAAGTGCACATCATTGCCAGACAGTCTATAAAACGCAGAAATCATGTGTAATAAATTACTGATAACATCACTCTTCGTTTTAATTTTTAAATTGTTTTTATTTTGAAACGTTTTAGCAAAAGGCGTAACGGATATTTTTTTTTTCATTCACAACGAGCCAATAAACCAATACACAAATTTAATTTTCATCTGATTTAGCATGTGGAAGGTTCCCTGTGAAACCAATAGTGCTTGATACTATTGCTGTCTCATTTATTTTTAGCACTTCTTGTTCCCATTTTGCACAAATCACATACAATTAACACGTAATGAGGCAGAGGTTTGGCCCGTCTCCTGGCATATTTATTGTTCAAAAAAATTCAACTGTTTTCGATAAAATTTCTTTGTGTAATTCAACGCCAAACTTTGTCCAAGGGTAATAATTTTGTCCACAGCAGCCTAAAATAACTACAGTTTTGCATAAATATCAGCCTTCAATGTTATCACTTCTTTTCTTTTTAAAGAAATGACTGATGTGGGAACTTGTGCACTATGTGAAAAATAAATATCATTAAATTCAGTCCAATAATTTTACTTCCAAGCTCAATTATACCATATTACTTACGAGATCATGGAGCGGAGCCCTTCTTGAGGAGAAACCAGATCTGCAGCTACTCAAGAATTTCCCAGAATTTTATGGAACCCGAAGGTTCACTACCGTGTCCATAATATCCCTCCACTGGTCCATATCCTGAGACAGATCAATCCAATCTATATCATCCCATCCCATTCTGTCTCTCTAAGATCCATTTTAATATTGTCCACCCACCTACGCCTTGGTCTTCCCAGTGGTCTCTTTCCTTCTGGCTTTCCCACCAATATCCTATATGCATTTATCTTCTCCCCCATTCGTGCTACATGCCCTGCCCACCTCATCCTCCTTGACTTGATCATTCTAATTACACTTGGAGAAGAGTAGAAGTTATGAAGCTCCTCGTTATGCAGTTTTCTCCAACCTCCTGTCACTTCATCCCTCTTCGGTCCAAATATTCTCCTCAATACCCTGTTCTCGAACACCCTCAGTGCATGTTCTTCCCTAATGTCAGAGACGAAGTTTCACACCCATACAGAACCACAGGCAAAATTATAGCTTTGTATATTCTGATTTTTATGTTTTTGCACAGTAGACGAGAAGACAAAAGACTCTGGACTGAATAGTAGCAAACATTACCCGAGTTCAAGCGCCTCTAATTTCCTCCTGAATTAGGTTTCGATCTGTTATCGTTGTTCCCAAATATCTGAACTGTGCCACATTTTCAAAGCATCTGTTTCCTATCTTTATGTCATGATTTTGCCCTGCATTTCTGTGACAAGACAGTAATATATACTTAGTTTTCTCTGTGTTTACTTCTAGACCAATCTCCTTACTTGCGTCGATTAAATTTTATGTGCTCTCTTTATGATATCTACATTATCAGCCAGTATATTCAAATCATCATCTCATTGCACGTACTACGAATCTTAATATTCACATGGCAATTTATCCATCATATAGTGTCACATCTGTAGTTTTCATTAGCTTCTTCAGTAACAGAGTTTACGCATTTTGTATCTAAAAGTATGAAACAGCCATCAAACGATACATTTTTTGTGTAGTACAAGACCAACGAGAGATCTAAAACCGAAGATATATATATTTTAAAAGCATGCACGTTCAGAACTGAAGCATACCTTCCAACTCTCGTTTTTATTCAATTTATCTTTATGCTTGATAATTTAAGGTAATATCCCACGTGACATCACCTTCCAAACTTAATTATCTGTAACTGTTTCGTACTTAAATTGATTAGAATTGACTCACTACTTGCTAAAATAATTGCTGGTACCCGGTACCTCAGTTCCCATCGATCTGTTGGCCTATTACACGAGCAAATATCAACATGTGCCACTCAGCAATCAGCTTAGATGATGAACCATGATTTCCGAAACGTCGGCAACGCAAACCTGTGTGTACTCGTAAGAACTGAGGTTCACACAGAGGTGGCTACGAAGATTTATGTTTTCTGGGACATAACGCTGTGTATTCACTTGCAAATTTATGGACTTAACGGAGGAGAATGTCACTTCCATCTTCAGGGTTGAAGATACACCAAACAAGAAATCATCATGAAGCAATATGAAGGCGACATATTCCTGCGAATCCTCGGTTGACCTTCAACGCACTACACGACCTTTCCCTTTTGATTTGTTTTTCAGTCGTAGGACAGAGGGAAGATTACAGCAAGCTAGCCAGAGTAAAGAAATATTACCGAATATACCAAAGTTTGAGAGAATTCTCACCTGTAAAAGAAAGATAAGGTGAAGTCTAGGAATTCAAATATAATAGTAGATGTGGGACTTTGAATGAAACTTGAAATGCAAGACATACTTATTCGTCAGCACTTGTAAGTCGCTCACTCTTCTCCCTACAACGTCATCATCATCATCATCCTTTCCAGTCCTTATTTTTGAGACCTGAGTGCTTTCCGAGCAATTTCTCACGCGTCTTTGAATTTTCGAAGGAGAATGTTTTGCCGGTAGCTCAGCGGGACCCTGTTGTAAAGGAACCCCTCGCGCCTGTACTCGGGGAAGATAAGGCTTGTAGTTGATGGAGGAAGTGTTTCCTAAATTAAACAATGTGGATTATTTCCTCACGAAAATATATTGTATATCTAGCGAGATACTGCAACTGGTAACTTGGAATTACAGGAAAACAGTGTATTAAACCCCATGCATTAATTTTAGACAAGGTATGGAAATGTAATTTACATTCTTAAAGGAACTGGACTGCTGCTTGTTTTCTGATTTGTTTTGTTCTGGAGATAAAACGAAATTAATATCATCCTTAAGTCTAATTACCATATCACGAAGAAGTTTATGGCGTTTGCTATATAGCGCCAGTAAATTATCAATTGATTAAATTTATGTTCGAATTTTATATATAAAACAAGTCTCCAAAAGAGATGTTTTCATGAAATGCATTTAGAGCTACCAGTGTGAATCACACTATTTACAAGCAATTGTTATTTATACATGCTGTTTCGCTTCTCCTATTGTAACGCTTTCTATAAACTGACATCCGAATATTCACTTTTCTTACAATATATCGACAATAAACTTATATCAAATTTGGAGTCGTAGTTTTGATTTCAGCTCTCTTATTCACGATAAATGAAACATTTTAATTTTTATGTCTGTACACTGACTTCTGGCTCAGGATAAGGAAAACTGGAGGGCTTTTGTGAACACGATAATGAAACTTCGGGTTCTGTAAAACGCTGTGAAGTTCTTGAGTAGCTGCACAATTGGCAACTTCTCAAGAAGAGCTCAGCTCCACGAGTTGTGATGATGATGAGTACACTGACTTAGGTTCAGTCATCTTCATTAAGACAGATTTATAATTTTTTGTTTTATAATTATTCAAAAATTTGCTTCGGTTTCCATTCTGCATCATATATAACCTACAGTAAAGAGGAGGGGGGCATGTACTGTCTTCGCTCGCTTGGAAACCGGGATCGTGGTTTCGAATCCCACTCTGGGCATGGATGTTTGTGTGCGTTTTTCTGTGTTTGTGTACAGGTAGGGGCCTTGCGACGAGCTGATCACCCGCCCAAGGAGTCCTACCGAATGTGTAAGATCTAGAAAAGCCGAAGTGAACGGAGAAGTTCATGGAGGTAGGCCTAGGCCCACTGGGGCTGTAGTGCCAAGGGGGGGGGAAGAGGAGGGGCGTTGTGCAATTTTTTGTCCGTACACTAAATCCTACGTAGGATCCGA
Source organism: Cryptotermes secundus (assembly GCF_002891405.2). Taxonomy (NCBI): domain Eukaryota; kingdom Metazoa; phylum Arthropoda; class Insecta; order Blattodea; family Kalotermitidae; genus Cryptotermes; species Cryptotermes secundus. The sequence continues at coordinate 3,710 of NW_019729898.1, read as the reverse complement.
GATAGTGCAGTCGGTATAGCGACAAGCTGCGAGTTAGACGTCCAAGGGGTCGGAGTTCGAGCCCCAGTGGAGGTAAGATTTTTCTCTTCTACACATCGTCCAGACTGTTTCTGTGACTCACACAGCCTTCTAAACCAAAGGGCACTGGGGGCCTTTCCCCCGGGAGTAAAGCGGCCTGGGCGTGATGCTGACCATTCACCTCCAGCTAGTGCCGAGATCAAAGAATGTGGATCCATACATCCATATATCCATACGTCTTCATGGTGTAGTGCTTAATTAGTTAAGGATAGGAACAATTTAACCCTTACACTAAAGGTGAAGTAAAGTTGTCCCTATGCTTAACTAATCAAATACTACGCCATGAAGGCGTATGGGGGAGTGGATGTATAGATCCACATTTTCTTGGCCTCAGCACTAGCTGGAGTCGAGTGGTCAGCTTGACGTCCCGGCCAGTTTACCCCCAAGGAAGGAGCCTCGGGTACACATTGGATAGGAGGTTGGCTGGGCCCCAGAGCCGGTCTTGACTGCATGGAAAAGAGAAAATTATTACATCTATTTGGGCTCGAACTCCAATCTCCTGGGACCTCTAACCCTTAGCCCGTCGCTATACCGACTGCGCTACCCTTGCTCATAGCCTTTACACTAAATGATATTTTAAAATTATATTAATCTGATCTGTATTATTTTTTTATTGCTACTGGGGTGGGACTAAGTCCCTTGTACTGCGGCCACTTCTGGCCTATTGTATCAACCCCAGATGATAGGTGAGGGTGATTGTGGAGCAATTGGTGGAATGAAGATTGGCAGGAGAAACCGTAGTACTGGGAGAAAACCTGCCCCTGCACCACTTTGTCCACCACAAATCCCACTTGACCAGACCCGGGATCGAACCCGGGCCGCCGCGGTGGGAAGCCAGCGACCAACCGCTTGAGCTATGATGCGGCCTTTTACTTTATGTAAGTCGCGATGTTTGACTCTCTAATGAAATAAACCTGTAGATGAAGTGGAATGATTTTGGTATTTACACGTGGGGTATTAATGGGACTGTGCTTGAGGAACAAGTTTATTCCTCCTTAAGTATTCAGTAGTCCTTGCTGAAACTGAAGGACATGTTTTCTTCGTTATTTCTTCCACCCCTCTCATTGTTTTCTGTATCCTCTCATACCGTTTACTCGTCCCTCCTTTCTCAGTCAAACCTGTGAACTACATTAACATCTCCAGACTCTATCACGGATGACACGGTTTCGAAGGTGGAAGTATTTACTCGTATGTAACATGATTATTGGACATGGGATTTGGGCTGGTAATTGGATTAATTGAACACTTATAGTAACTACAAGAATTATAACGCTGTCGCTAATTCACGCACTCTACATCTCACTAAAACACACGCCATTTCTTCTGTATCTTCATTAGCCGTTGCCTGTTAACGGATCCTGACATTGTCCTCTGTTCCCGCGCTCACGTCCTTGCCGGCCGGCGACCGTCTCACAGCGAACTCATGTCTCTAGTTGTCGACTTTCAACTCGTAACTGACTAACTCGGCCAGTCGGTTAAACTGCTGTTGGTCTGCGCCAGCACAGTTATTCTTGGCTTCATGTCTCGTCGAGAGCTTTGCCTTTTTTTTTTTACTCTCTTAGATATATGTGTTTGAGAAATGAGACACCCTCTTGCACGAGGGGATGAACGCATATAAAACATCATTTATAGCAATGTCTTTGTTGTGTGCATACTCTTTGTCGAAGAAACATGTTTATCCAGCCGTTGCCTCGCAGCGCACCATGTATTCGTGCCCTAATTTATTCGAATTTTACTAAAGAATAAAGGCTTAAATGGACTTAGGTTATATTGCTTCAACAGGAAATTTATGAATGCTGTAATTGCGGTATTGTTTTGGCTCAACTACAAGGCTATTAATAAACAGAGATGAGTCACATTTTATAACACCAGCTTCATTTTATTTGGTTACATGAACTTTTGGATTTGTAAAATAATGAAATTACTTTCATGTATAAAATGAAGGAACCATTCAGGCAGTTTATATAACAACTTGAGATTGGAAACAAAATATAACATCAAATAGCAAAAAATGAAATTCATTTTATTAGCCATAACCATTCTTTACTTTTATTATCTAATTCAGAAATATGGCCCTTTTGGTATAGTGCCAAAATCAATGAAAAGAGGTAAATTGGCGAAATATTCAGTCAGGAAAAATAGATTGTCAGTTCAAAATTTCATAGCTAAAATTGAGTGCCTCGCTATAAACGTGTTCTCTTTTACCATTATGTTTCAAGTTCCAACTTAGGACTTCAGACTAATTGCACCTGTTCTCACTGTCTCTTCGCTTGCGAATTTTCTTATTTTTCTTTCTACCCTGAAGATGGAGGCGGTACGTTCCTCCGAAACGTCGGTTAACACCATATCTACATGGTGCCACATCCCAGAAGACTGCTTTCTTCATAGTCACCTCCGTGAAAACCTCAAATCTTACATATATTGAGAAAGTTTGAAGGGAGAAAATCACTTGGAACCCCCAGGCGTAGATTATAGAATAATGCTGAGATGGAGAAACTAGAATGCGCTGATTTGAAATGCATTCATATGGCCCGTAACAGGGATTCGTTGCGAGCATTTTAACGTGTGGTCAGGAGTCTGANTCCAAGAAGACTGCTTTCTTCATAGTCACCTCCGTGAAAACCTCAAATCTTACATATATTAAGAAAGTTTGAAGGGAGAAAATCACTTGGAACCCCCAGGCGTAGATTATAGAATAATGCTGAGATGGAGAAAATAGAATGCGTTGATTTGAAATTCATTCATATGGCCCGTAACAGGGATTCGTGGCGAGCATTTTAAAGTGTGGTCAGGAGTCTGTGACTTCCATAAATTATTGTTAAAATAATATCATATATTCATAAATAATATTGTCACGTGTTGGGTATGCACGCGATAGATAACTTCACGCCGTCTTGGATCTTAACGAATTTATTCCACTCGCTCTTACAATTCACAATTTCATAACTACTGCCATCTGCAGTATCACACTTACTTCTCCTGCTGGAGTAACTGCCATTTACTCGATATAACAAAAGAACAATGGACTTCAACTCACTCCAGCGAATGCTAGACTGCAACTGACTGGTTACTCTTATAAACCCTCAGTCGGACAGCGGAAAACCCACATCACCTCACTGTTGCGTAAACGCCGTGTTTACAAGCGTTGCTGGGGAACGCTGCCGAGAGTTGTTTATTGCTGCGTAGTAACCGCGGTGCCCCCTGTTACGTCACCGCGAGGGTGGGCGACGGAGTGTTGACTGACCTGTTACCGTAGCAGCGGCAGTTGCTCTGATGCTGTTACGTTACCGCTGGAGGGGGCTGAGTGTCCTGTATAGTGCAAATACGTCACAATATGTATAAATCACCCCTTCTCATATTTCTGAAAGCAAACAATTTTACTCTCCTAAAATTTCTTTTCTTAGGTCTTAGAGACACCTTTGGGCATAACACTTCTATCATAGATATTTATACCTGATGTTATATTTTGAACACATTTTTTTTTATTTTCTCGAAAAATGCTTACAAACTTGAGCATTAGTGTCCGATTTGCTATTTTGCATCTTTCGGTTATGTGTATACAGGAGGTGGACGAAATAATGGAAACACTGAGAAACTGTGAATACTATTTGTTTACGTTGGCTATAATGAAA
>NW_019729897.1:2758499-2764665 GCF_002891405.2 Cryptotermes secundus | reverse complement strand
TTTTTTTTTCTGTTGCCTATGTCACTTGACTAGTGTGTGTATTATTAATATTGTTTATTATTTTAGTTGTGTGACTTATGTAATTTATTACATGTTTACATCTATTATCAAAGGGACTATTTCCACATCTTAGGTTTTTTGCTGTAGATATATGGAAAATAAAGGAAATGAATGAATGAATGAACACATGCCAGTATAGGAAAACAATGGAAAATATCAGCTGTATTATGTATACTGGTGTTTTCCCCAGGCCCATATCTTCTGAGCACAAGCAAACATACATACATGCTCCAGCTTTATAATTACACATCTTGTTAGCAGTTTATGTATTTCTCCTGTGACAATTATACCAAAAATATGTCATCTGTATTATGCACTGACAATGTTTCCCAAAACTCAGTAGATAAATATAAACTAAAAATGTAGTTCATATGGAAATTTAAGGAATACTTTGGATTGGGCATCTAGCACTCATGTATTGCTTTATTCTATACTGTCATGTCCCAAAATCTTCCATATGAAAACAATCTAATATTACAAACAGAATTTCAAAATACAAATTTTTCAAGCAGTAAATGGTGGGAAATTGTGAGAACAATGGGGAATTTTAACATGATAATAATTTTAAATTGCAAAACAGAGGGAAAAGAGATTGGAAGACAAATAGAGAAATGTATTTACTAAATGAGAGTTTAATGGGATGAAACAGGTCATCTGGTCAAATTCTGTATATTTTTGCTGTTGGTTATGATGAACTGTTAAAAACTTAATAAAGAACATGGCTTGAGTGATTACCGGAAAGAGAAATCTTAATCAGAGACATCGGCTGAAAAGTTATATTAAAATAAAAACACAAAACTGGATATTCTGTGCCGCTGGCAACAGGTGACTATCTTCGTTTGATGGATGAGTGTGAATCTAGTCATGATTTTAACTCAACATGCACTAGAATCCACTCATCCACTACAGGAAGAATTATATTATACTCTGTGTTCACACGAGTCTTCTTTTGCAGTTGCTGTTGGAATTGACTGCTTCTAATACTTCACGATTTTATGCTAATGTAACTCTATATTTACTACAAAGTGTCACAGAGACAATTTCACATAATGTACGACACTCACAAATTTTCATACTGCCTTGAACTTTGTAAACAATATTTTATCCAATAACAATAAAACACTTTTTGCTGAAGATAGTAGTATCCCTATAACAGAAAACAGTGCTGATGATGTCCAAAGGAAAATAAATACAACAATAAATGCACTCACAGAGTGGTTTGAAAGGAACAGATTAATTATTAATAATTAAAAACAATAGAAATATCCTTTCATCAATCANAACCTCAAAAAGTGCAAGTCGAATGCCCATCAGTAAAGCTGTATGATCATCAATTATACAGAACATACAAAATTTTTGGGAGTTTGGCTGGATAAGAATCTAAGGTGGTCTGCACATACTCAACAACTAGCAAATAAATTATGTAAAATATGTTTTGCCTTATGAGTAGTCAAAAGAGTATCAGGGTTAGAGACTGTTTGCAACTTATATTATGCTTATTTTCAATCCTTGTTATTATATGGATTGATATTTTGGGGCAATTCAGGAAATGCAAAATTGATCTTTAGGTTGCAGAAGAGAGCTATTAGAGCTATGATACAAATCCTGAAAACTATTAGTTGTAAACAATATTTACATATATTAGATTAGAACTAGGATTTGTCCCCAAACAAGAGAAACTCGTCTATACTATAGAAACAATGATCAAGGAGGAATGTTTTCAAAGTCTTTTTAAAACTTCTATANAAAGGTAATACCATGTCTGTATATATATGAAATTCTACACGGCGCCACATCCCATAAGACATTCTTCATAGCCACCGCTGTGAAAACCTCAAATCTTACATACCTGATGGTAATTCAGAACTTCTAGGTTTTGTAGAAAGTAGCAGCAGCAATTGAGGGGAGGTACTGAAATAAATATAATATATATGATTATTTATTTATTTATTTAAGGAAATCTGCATTACGGAAATGATTCAATGTCAAGATGCGTACCTTGAAATAATGCACATTCACTTCTCAATTCTATTCCTACTGACATTTTATACTGTTGTTTTGCATAGAATTACCTCGATTACTTCATTTCTACAAGAATTTTGGAATGAAATATCAACTGTAACGTGTTTTACAAACAATACCTCTAAGCGAGCAACTGCAGTCATCAGCTCTTTGCTTTTCATTCCATTTCACTGTACATCTGTTCAAGGTCATCCCTTGTTTCTTCTTACACCGAAATTCCTTTGAAATATTCATAGCATTATGCATCACTGGAAATCGTACCGAATGAATTAAATACAATATTAATATTTACCTACTATTGTTTCTTTCAATTTAATGCCTTACATACGTTATAAGCATAATAAAAGGGCGCTCTGTTCCGCTCTATTCTTTACACCAGCACAAATATCCTAAAAGAATTACTAATACCTGATCTGACAGCTGATCACACAAAAAGAATAATTATTCATCAATAATTATTAATAAACTGAAGATTTCTGTTTTCAGATTACACTGACGACGGAATGAGCCGAGCCCTCCACAACTTCAGTAACAATCTACCCATCTACACGGCGTCACATCAAAGAACTTATTATTATAGTCATCAAATATCACACAAATATGTGCCACTATTACTTCACAACTCAGAATCAAAAGCCCTAACAGATAACACTGCGATTAAATATAAACACAAGGTTAGAAAATCGTGATAGGAATTTAAAAATGACAGCACCCTGCTCTTCATCCTTGTCATATACACGGATACGCTCATGACAATTAACTCTGTGGACGCACACAGACCATAGTCACAGAAATAATAATATCATTGGCACGGATCACTGCAGCTTAAAGCAAACGTCCATGTCGGTAACACCGAAGTGTTGAATAGCAAAAGATCTATAATTCAGTGCTCACTTCTTAAGAATGCGAAATCGTTACGTTTAATGCCATTCGCTTAATCATTTATCTGCACACCTCTAATGAGAATAAATACTATGCGTAGCTCACGGATTACTAACACTCACACATCATTATGTATTCACTCGCAAGTGGGAAGTTCAAACATGCTTATGGATGAATAGATGCGTCAGATAGTGGGCAGTTATGAATAGTTATAGAGCAACTTAAATTTATACACCCTTATGTAGAATAGACATGGGTCTGCAAATTTTGCCAAATGATTTGATGGAATATTTATTACTGTTTGACAGTTTAGGTCTTGTTACTGTGGGGCGCCCTCTGTAACAAGACCTGAACAGTAATAAATATCTGGTCATGAGCCCCAGATTGGGCTCAACACCAAGACTGACTGACTGACCGTCAGTCGCAATGTGACTTCGACTTTGGAGGCGGGTCTGAATATCTATCTACACCATATCCCTGCGAGTCATAGGAGGCAATGAAAAGGGAACCCAGTGCCTGGGGTTATAACCAGGCCACACTGTTCCCAGGGGATATAAATACAGGGACCTGGCCCTCCAGGTTTGGGGAGTCTCAAATCTGAGACAGTAAAATCTGGTTGTGATTCCTGCAGCCTCCACAAATTCAAAGTCAAAGTCATATTGCAACTGTCAGTCAGTCTATCTGTCTGTCTTGGTGTCGAGCCCCGGCTGGGGCTCATGACCAGATGTTACATTTTAAATGAAGGTTACTGTCCTGTCCATGTTGGGCGCCCCCTCTGACGAGAGGTCAGGTCTGTCATTTGTCAGTCATAGTCGATAGTATTAGTCCATTGTCACTATGTACACTTATTTACAATTGAGTCAGCCTCCACATGGGCTGGTTCTAGTTATATAGTCTTGCCAATGACAGCATAGAAAACACCGCTTCCTGCAGTCTGATTGTTACGTGTTGATTCTTCACTGTGGAAACATGTTCACTGTGCTGCTGCCCAGCAACAGCTGCTTCTTTTTATTCCACTATTCCAGTTTTCAACAGTCATGTCAGAATACACTACAATAGCGACATTGGCCAAAATTCAACAGAGACAGGATAGCGCAGTCGGTATAGCAACTGGCTATGGGCTGGACAAAAAAAGGGGTAGGACTTCAAGTCCCGGTGGGGACAAGAATTTTCATTTCTCCATATTGTCCAGCCCCCTATCCAATGGGTACTAAGGGTTCTTTCCTCGGGGTTAAAGCAGCCAGGACATGAAACTGACCACTCACCTCCAACTAGTGCCGAGGTAAAGGGAAAAACGTGGGTCTATACGTCTGCTTCCCAAATGTCTTCATGGCATAGTGCTTAATTAGTTAAGCATAGGGAAAACTTTGCCTTTACCAGTTCAACAAATGCAGAGTTTGGTGTCCTTCCTGACTCTGAATGAAACTTTTATGTCCAGTTTTTAAAAACTTTAAATAGAACTCAGTGAAGAGAAGTTCAATTCCATATATGTACTTGTACATAATACATATGGTATTATTTGCAGGTGACACCAGTATTATAGTAACTGTCACTAATAAGTTAAACTTTGAAATAAATCTTAATCAAACTTTCAAAGATATAAATACATGGTTTAATGCTAATTTGCTTACCTTGAATTTTAATAAAACTAAATATGTTGAGTTTCGAGCTATGAATTATTATAATATCACTACTCAATTCAACTATGATCAGATAAATTTAACAAATGTGACTGAGACAAAATTTCTGGGATTAGTTATCGATGATACTCTTTCGTGGAAACAGCATATTGATTATGTCATTAATAAAATTTCCATTGCATGTTATGCATTGAGAAATATAAAATATACTGTCCCTTTAGATATATTAATGCTAATTTATTTTGTTCATATACATTCTATCATAAGTTATGGTATAATTTCTTGGGGTGGCTCTTCTTGTGTTAACAAAGTTTTATATTGCAAGAGAAAGCTGTTATAATTATAACAAATTCTAGACCAAAAGTCTTGTAGGGACATTTTTAAGAATTTGGAAATAATGACATTCTGCTCTCAGTGCATATATTCATTATTTTTATACACAATTAATAATAAACATTTGTTTAATTTTAACAACAAGATTCACAAATATAAAACTAGAGCACTCAATAATTTATATTTACCTGCAGTTAACCTAACAAAATACAATAAAGGTGTGTACATATCTGGTATTAAAAGTTTTTAATTATCTTCCTCAAACAATGAAAATGTTGGCTACTGATGACAGAAGTTTTAAATCTGCATTGAAGAAGATTTTATATCATCATTCTTTCCATTCCATGAATGAATATTATCAACATAATTGGTCATAAGTGTGTAAATTTGAAATGTATTTAATTCAGTTAATATGACTCATTCTACATCCAATGGTTGTTTCCCATCCTGTATCTGGATCTATTTTTGAATTTGAAATAAACTGAATTGAATTGAATATAGGTAATTTAAATAAAATTGTATTAATTCAAGTTTTATAGTAAGTTGTTTTTAAATTATGTTTATTAATTAAAATCTTATGAATTTTTTACTTTATATTATTATTTATGTTAACTGATTAATGTAAGTGATTTTGATTGTGTGACTCATGTAATTTTGTATATGTATTTTGATATATCTACTTTCAAAGGGACCATTTCCACATCCTAGGTTTGTTACCTGTATAGATATATGGAAAATAAAGGAAATGAATGAATAAATGAATAACATCACAAAAATATTCTCTACTGACAATGGAAGCAGACTACTATTAACAATATGTACATGCTGTCTCCTAAAATAATTTCTTCCTTTCAAAGACAATACCATCTCTGCCTCCTGGAAACTCTGGGATTGTAAACAATCTTGTCCATACAGGAATATCTAGTGATGGTCTCAATGAAACTCCTAGCCATCAATAAGATTGACAAATGAGTGAAGAAATGGAGAATTAAAATAAATGAAAATCCATGCTTTAAGACAATGGGCATACTTACTGTCCCGTTTATATATATATTCCATAGTCTTGTTTGTACTCAAAAATCCTGATATGTATCAGGTGAATAATGGCATACACAAATTAAGTACTAGGTGGCATAATACACTACATGTTTCCTTCGTGAGATTACCTTCCATTCAAAAGAGTGTGCATTTTTCATCCATCAGAATATTTAATAACTTGCCATACAATA
>NW_019729897.1:2718250-2757515 GCF_002891405.2 Cryptotermes secundus | reverse complement strand
TATGTATTATCTAGATTTGTTATATGACTGCTTTTTATTTTATTATTGTATTTTTCATTTTATAATTCTTGAATATTTTAATTGTTGAGACTAGATTGCATTTTGCAATGTCATTTTGCTGACGAATTCAATATCCGGTCCGGTTTCCGGACAATGGATCTGTGAAATTATGTATCTATGTATACTACATTCACCCTATGCAACAAAACCTGTCTGACAGTGCAAATGGGCAATGTTGATCTATCCCAGAAAAATGAAGGCTGACATGGGCAAAGCACATCAAAATCAAAAGAACCCAGAGAAAGATCAACATTATCAACAGAAAGCAAATTCCTCACATACAAAGAAGCTCTCAAATCCATATGTAACAACGCAATTCAGCTATGCTGTGTCCACAGTGGCAATAACAAAGACAATATATAATGTGAATGTTTAAATATATGACAAATTCCTAATTGTATTATATTCCTATTATATCTAGGTTGCGTCCATTTGGACTTGACTGCATATCCAAACTACTTTTAATTTATCTGACGAGCTCAACATCCGGCCCAATACATGCAACGGATCTGTGACGCCTGTATTGTCAGCCTCTAATTCCAACACTGAAATCCTCCAGCATTTTCAATCTAAGACTCTCCGATCCATTCCGTACGCACCTTGGTACATAAATAACAACAGGCTTCACGAAAATCTACAAACTAACAAAGTATTCAGTGAAATAAAAGTGTTAGAATATCACACTAATGCACTAGCTGTGGACCTACTTGACAATATCGGAAAGTACACACTGACTGAAGAGATACACCATCCTAACTCTATCACAAGAACCTGAGTAATACCCCATTACAAGTATTAAAATAATACTTACGTGAGAAAAAAAAAACGATTTACGCCTCTGGGCATATCTCATTATCGACCCAGTACTTACTGAATACATATATTTACTGCCGACTCTGCAGATTATGTATATGTGTGTGAAAAGTATTACAACTACTCACACTTCCTCCACTACTGCAATCATTCAACCTACGTTAACTTTCTTTCTCCCAACACGGATTATATATATTTTCTGTTGATTTTTCCCGGAAATCATATGTACACAGGTTCGCCAATATAAATCCACTACTTGACAATTTTTAAAATGTATTCTATAGCATATGATTAGTTTATTTATTTAGTAAAACTGCTCGGCTTAAAAGTAACATGCTATATGCTTCTCATCATAAGTAATAAGAAAACCGAAGAGCGCATAAGTTATGAGTGATATATATATATATGAAGCCAAATTTGAATTACGTTAGTCAGCCTGACATGGCGGTGATTGTTGATTGGTGTTAGTGGACTGTTTGTGTCTTGGAGGGGGGGATGCTGTGTCCACAGTGGCAATAACAAAAGCAATAAATAATGTGAATGTTTCATTGTGATTACTTCATCACAGAAAATGATGATCACATAGCCAGTTATGTAGAAATCTTCGTAGTGCAAATTTGTGTGTGCGCCATGTTTCAAGAAATAACACAAAATAAATTAAGCCTGTCAGTGCCAACGCAAGAAATGAGAACGAAAAGAAGATTGTTGCTTATACTTATTATTATAGTAGTGATCATATGGTTTGCAAGCTTAAGACATAGAGGTAGGAGACTTAGGCTACCAGATACACAGTATTGCCCCCGAAAGAAAATACCTCCCTACCCCAACTTGTTTGTGCTTTTCGGTTTTCAGTGTTTATCCTGCCTACGTACTAACCAAAGGGCAGCGTCCTTGAAAAGGTAACAGCAACTAAACTAACAAAAAAAGTTCTCCACGTTTTATAGATCATACTGTCCTCCCATGTATGCCAAGGTCTCCTAAGTGGTCTCTGCAGCTCTTCTCACAAAAATTTCTTATGCTTTTCTTCCTCTTTCTCTCACTCATGCATGCTGCATACCATGCACATTATATAATCCTGCTTGATATGATCACATTAATATTCAGTGAAAAGTACGAATTATGAAGCTCATTATACATTTTTCTTCGGTCTGTTGCTACATTATGAATAGACATAAATAGATACATGCATTCCACAGATGCATGTCACAGGTTAGAATACAATATAGCAGATGCAGAAAGACAATACAAAACATTCCTGAAGCATAAGCTGTCACATCAGATTAAGTCACCTGGCCACACTATTAACAGCTGCACAGCAATTTTATGGTATGCTTAGAGACAGCTAAAAAGTAAAGTAAAGGTAGGTAAAGGTATCCCTGTAACAGGCCGTGGAGGCCCATAGGGGTGTGAGATGTTGAGGTTCCCACATTTTCTAGAAAATTGGCTCATAGATGGCGGCAAGGTTGTCAGCCCTATGCCCCGGTCACCCTTTACTCCCGAGAATATTCCTGGTACTCATTTCTGTTAGAGGCTGAGTCGACCCCAGGGCCACAGTGCGGCCAGAAGGATTAGGTCAATTGAAAAAATCCAGTGACCTCATTGGGACTTGAACCCACAACTTTCCGGCTTCTAGCATAGTGCCTTAACCAACTACGCTGCCGCATGCCCTCTTAGACACCCCTAGGTCGATATAAAGTTATCAGTCAGACACTTGACTGTAATCAATGTATACAAATATAGGTATTCCAAATTTATGATTAAACACATGATTTCAGACACTCAGATATTTCTTAGTAATATAAATTCATCTGTGGAGTAGAAAATGTGGGTCAAAAGGAAAGTACTATAGAATGATTTGACTACACCATACAGTGTGACTCACCTTACCTTTTGAAAAGTTTAACTTTATTCATTCTAGTCTGTCACACTAGTCTATACTATAGAATGATTTGACTATACCATCCAGTGTAAATAAAATTTGTGTGTGTATGTGTGTATATACATGATGCCTTCACATGTTTCGATCAATTAATGACNAATTTGTGTGTGTATGTGTGTATATACATGATGCCTTCACATGTTTAGGTCAATTAATGACTCATCTTCAGAAGGCAAATAACACTTTGAGGAAAATACTGTTCATAAATCATAGTACATCAAGTTCAAAGTTTTATATATAAAGATTTTAATTAAACTAAAATGTGGTGAGTTAAAATATTAATAAAATTCTTAATGTTTAAAATCTTAAACCGCTAAGTTTTGTGTCTTTGTGTCTCTTCTATCAATGGGACATTGGGTAGACTGCCACCTTTGGAGGTCCTGGCAGTGTTTTTTCTTCTTTATATAGTTTGTTAAGAGTCTGTGTTTGTTGTTGAGCTGCTTCTTCACTTGTTTGTTGAGGCACTTTGCCTTTGAAGATGGTCATTAATTGACCGAAACATGTAAAGGCATCATGTATATACACACATACACACAAATTTTATTTACACTGGATGGTATAGTCAAATCATTCTATAGTATAGACTAGTGTGACAGACTAGAATGAATAAAGTTAAACTTTTCAAAAGGTAAGTCTTAATACATCAGCACCCTGTTCTCATGCACCCCCAATATGGTTTCCCCTTGGGGTAAGAGGACAAGCTTTGCACTTATAAAATACAGTAGATAAAATTATAGTTCTGGCTACTGTAATAGTTTAATTTTGCTTGCTGTCTGGGACTTTTTGCAGATACTGGAGAAAAATATGAATATGAGCCACTTATAGACTTCAAGAAAACCAATGATTCAGTTAGGAGGGAAGTGTGCAATAATCCCAAGTTTGGGGATACCCATGAAACTGGTTAGGCTTATTGAAATGTGTTTAAGTGAAACTTATAGTACATTCTGTGTATGTAAACATATTGTATTATATTGTATTTATTACACGTTCCAGCACATCCATACAAGGCCAAAGCCATTGGATACAGAAGCTGTCACACCACAAGCTTGCCAAATCAGCAAGTAGTCAACAGAACAATGCATATAAATCCACAACAATAAATCGAGCATATGAAACCCGTACACCTCACTGGAACTACATAACCTACCATGTGTATATAAAATATAATACAAAATTGAAACAGATACATGACAATAGATCAAATAATGGGTCATAGCTAAACAAGAAACTATCCCTAATTAAAATATTCATATAAAGTGTAATATGATTTAGTATGTAAAAATGCATTTAATGCTGCTCTAAATTCATTAATATTATGAATTAACTCTTTTACATTTAAAGGAAGGTGATTAAAAAGTTTAATACCAAAATACAGGGTGGACCAGACTCAGTTAGGCAGTTTTTGGTCATTAAAAACTAACCAATCCAACAACACACGGGATAATGGGAAAGTACCTTTGTTGTTGATAGATGGCAGCATCATATGGTATGCTGTGAACAAGGTCAATACTCTACCTACTTAGAGTGCATCGAGGAAACGTCATGGCAGGTAGACGGTTGTCTATCGAGCAGCGTGTAAAATGTGTGCGCCTCTTCTCAGTTACTAACAATGTATCAGAAGTCCAGCGCAGGATTTTGGAAGAATTTGGACCGCCAGCAGTCCACAGGGACACAATCGTCCGAATAAACAAGCAGTTTGATGAAACTGCCAGTGCTTTGAATCCCAAGCATCCTGGTCAGCCGAGAACTGTCCGAACTGCTGACACACAAGCACGTGTTGCTGCGGAACTGGCATCATCTCCTCAGAAATCGAAGTCTACCCGCCATTTGTTGACCCTACTGGACATTTCGAGGACCAGTTTGCGGAGAGTTTTGAGTGACATGAAGCTGACGCCATACCATCCATGGCTTATTCATGTTCTTAACGAGGACAACTTCAACAGGCGACTTGAGTTTGCCAAGTTGATGCTGACCAAGTTTCAGGAGAACCCTGACCTTATCTGGAATACTGTCTGGACCGATGAGGCCGAATTTCACACATCAGGATCGGTCAACAGACACAACTGCGTGTTTTGGCGGCCAGAGAACCCCAGTGCCACCATTGAATACAATTTCCAGTCCCTGGGAGTGATGGTGTGGGGCGGCGTGATGTACGAAGGACTGATTGGCCCGTTCTTCCTTGAAGGTTGCGTCATGGGGGAAACCTACCTAAAGTTGCTGAGGGAAAGTGTCATTCCAGAACTTCAATTCACCAATATTGTTCAGGCGTTCTTGCATCAAGTTTTTCCTCATCGCTGGATTGGCCGTCGAGGGCCTGTGGAGTGGCCAGCCCGATCACCCAACATCACCCCACCAGACTTTTTCCTTTGGGGTTACCTCAGAGACAAGGTGTACGCTAATCCCATTGACAGTGTGAAATATCTACATGAGGTGATTGTTCAGGAGTTCAATAAAGTTCCGGTGAATATGTGTAGAAAGGTGTGTGAAAATGTTGCTTTGCGTCTGCAAGCCTGTGTTGACTTAGGTGGTGCCCAGGTTGACCAGCATCTTGAAAATCGATGACTTATGTGTGTGCGATTCCATTTTTGTAACCATTGCAATTGTTAACATTTATCAGTAAAAATAACATCTAATCAAAAACTGCCTAATTGAGTCTGGCCCACCCTGTAGTAAGGTCCTCTCTGGTAAGGTGTCAAATTTGTTTGAGGGCGATAAAGATCAAAATGACACCTAGTATTAAGGACATGAATTTGTGATGTCATGTGATATAAACCCATACTATTTGCAACAAACATCAATAAAGAAAATATATATTGGGACTGCAGTGGCAAAATTCCCCAATTCCTAAATGCATCTCTGTGAGAGTCCCTAGATCTCAACCCACTCATGGTTCTAATTATTCTCCTGAATTCTGAAAATCTGCATACTGTATATTTTATGTTCAAATTTATCTAAAACAAGAAAATGCTTTACCAATTTTGCATTTGACCTTTGCTTTAGAGTATCCCATTAGGAAGAAAAACCAGACGTGAGTGAAATTGAATTGGACACATCAACTTGTGGTCTGTGCTGGTGATATAAATCTATTGGGAGATAACATAAGTATATAAGAAAAAATACAGAAGCTCTAATTGACACTAGGAATGAGGGTGGCCTAGAAGTAAACACAGAGAAAATAAATATATGTTCATGTCTTCACCAGAATGCAGGGCAAAATCATGACAGAGAGATGTTTAATAGATCCTGTGAAAATGTGGTAAAGTTAAAACATTTGTGAATGGCACTAACAGATCGAAACTGTCATCGTAAGGAAATTAATAGCAGATTAAGCTTGGGTAACGCTTGCCACCGTTCAGTTTAGACTCTTTTGTCTTCTTGTCTGCTGCCTAAAACAGTAAAAATTGAAATTTTCAAAACTAATTTTTCCTGTGGTTTTGCATGGGTATAAAACTTGATCACTGTCATGATCATGAACTATCTGAGTACAAATTGATTTGTTTCATTCTGGTCCGTCACACTAACAAATTACAAAGACAAAACAACTCCGTCCAGTGTGGAAAAAAAACAACACGGCACACCACAAACAAACACAGGATGATACCAAGAATCTCCTTCTCAAGATAGACAGGCGGCACAAGTTCAGCCCTCATCAAGAAAGACGGTAGGAGAAGGGACACAAACCTACTTGGTTTATAAATTTTAACTGAAATAACAAAGTTTAAAAAACTTTAAAATACCAAGAAAGCTGCTGTAGTTGTGGAAGCGTTGGATTTTGTATATCTTGTGCATTACAAACATTTTATGTATATGTATTTAACACTCAAAACACCCAGTGTGATAGTAGTTTCCAAAAAAGTATCAATGTTCCCTCTGATGATGGTCTGTAAAGACTGAAACATGTAAGGGCGTTGAGTTTTCAAGTAGTAAAAACTCCAATAGTCACACTGGATGGAATTGTTTTGTCTTTGTTATCTGAGTCCAATTTATATCCTCACGTCTGTCTTTCTAAGATCCAACTTAATATTATTGCCCCATATTTCTTCAAATATAGTTACTTTCTATCAGGTTTCACTGCCAAAAATTCTGTATATGTTTCTTGTTGCTTTCATACAAGTTACATATTCAGCTGATCATCATTTACCTGTGTTCTCTTTTGGAGTGTGTACTTATAAGATTTTTATTTATTGATTTATAATAATAATTAATGATTCTAGGGTTGTAGACGGAAGTGGTCTTGCCCAATTTCAAGGTTGTGTCTCAGAATTTTCTTGGAGAGTGATGAAACCCATGAAAATTCCATGCATTTTTAACCTAGGTGGAGTTTATTTTTATTCATAAGTTAGGCATCCTGTTATATCACTAATATACAGTATATCTGTCAATCACAACTTTTTGTTTTTCAAAATACCCCATAATCAAGCACCATATGATGAAGAGGGTGATTAGCTCTATCATTTGGGCCCAACTGAGTAGGTTTCATTTGAAAACAGAGAGAGAATCCAATCTCTGAGAGGATGTGTTTTGAAATATAAACAGGACAGTGTTTTAGATAAAAACACTGGGGCCCACCCAAACTCCTATTGAATGGGTGCTGCGGGCTCTTTCCCTAGGGGTAAAGCGGTCAGAGTGTGAAGCTGACCACTTACCTCCAACTAGTGCCAAGGTCAAGAAAACATGGAACTATACAGCCACTCCCCTATATGTCTTCATGGCATAGTGCTTAGTTAGTTAAGGACAGGGACAACTTTACAATTTACCGTCAACCACTATTATTAACTTTGCTCAATTTCAGTATCCTCAAAAGAATCACGGCACACCGAGTGTGCCGGTGGATGGAAAAGTGTTGATACTGTTTCATTCCTCTCTTTAAAACACTTAGGTAGGCCGCACACTGGCAAGCGTCAAGATATGTAACAGTCAAGACACGATCTCTGCAACATGATGCAAAGAGAGGAGCACAGTTGAAATGAATGAGATTATGAAAGAGTCATGATGCTGATGAATCACGAATGAAGCAAGACTGCATATTTTGTCTCATGTCTTGATGCAGTTGTTGTTGGGCTGCCGTTAATTTATGTTGTAGATGGTTTGTTTTTGTACACACATCACTTACACTCACATATTAACTCATTTATGGCTAATGAAGACTTGACAGTCTTGGTCTAGGTACCAACCAACACCATGCCAAACCACACAAGAAGAGAACCTACAACACAGCTACACCACAGACTGAAAGAAGCAGCAAAGTGTACCAATTTCATTAACTTTTAATATATTACAGCTTTAATTTTAACCTTCAAGTGACTTACTGGGTAGTAGTGTCCTGTAGCATGTTTCACATTACTTCTCCTCTTACTATTCTCACTTTGGAATTGTTCTTTTCTTATCTTTCCTTCCATCCAGCTGTTTTTCATTAGCAGGCAACTTTTTGAAATCTGTGATTTTATATTATAATATGATTTAAAACATTTGGCTTTGTATTATATTTAGACTGCTTAAATTACTTCATAATATTTCAGGTACAATAGGTCTGTCTGAAACATTATCTCCAGAATTAGAAATAGCAGCTCTTAAACAGAATGTAAGTATCACTGGACATTTCATTGCTCTTGATTTGACCCTTGGAAAGTGCTAAGAGATTTGTTTGAGCTCCCCAACAAATTGTTGAATAGCTACTGTGAAGCAAGCACATCTGTCATGGTCAGATCCACTTACATACCCTGAAACCCACATTGCTTTAATTCTTGCTGCTTTACTGTACATAAACTCTGTTACTTCATGTGTCAAAATGCCCTGTATATGACAATACACATTAGAAGTGTGTGTTCATGTACAGAATCCATGTGAAAAGTGGCTCTGCAAGAAAGTGAGAAGTGATGGCATACATTTTAGGATGTTGTATTTCCACACAGATGAACTATTTGTAGAGCTGTAAATGAATTAAGTCCTATTGGTCACTAATGGTGAAGGAATGTTCATATGGAGTGTTGAATGCTTGCTGAAGAGAATCTAGATGGTGATGCTGAGCTAGAATGTTCTCCTGAGAATTCTCTGATGCTTTCATAGGAGATAAGTGATACAAAATTATCATCACAGCCTGCTTGAAAACTCCACACACGCTCAAAACTGAAAACATTTAAGACAGTAATAGTGCAGGAATTTCAACCATGTGATCCCACTAACAGAGAAAGATTTTAGCGTACTTACATAAAGTAGGCTTATGTGATCTCGTTCCTGTCTATGTCTCCATTCCCCCCTCCCCATCGCTGCAATGGGGTCTCCTCTTTTATGAGAGGAGGCATCGGGCTTTCAGCGTAAATGCTCTGACTGAGCAAAACAGCGGACTTCCTCCTCCTCTCGGACTGACACTGAATATTGTCTGTGTTGAGCGTCTACATAGTACGAGGTACGGACAGTAAATAGGTCACAAATGGAAGTAAAACAGATGTAATGGACATAATAGGTTTTCTGTGTTTATCACTAGGTAGTAGCATAGTCCAGCTTCATGGCAGTCTAGGTAGCAGATGAGCATGCACATGTTCAGAGGCTGGTTTCAGTAGTCAAAATGGTGACCGCTGCTTGAGGAGTGTAACACCAAAGAGCAGCTTTCAGTTGTGCTTTTTTTGGGGGTCAGAAGGACTCATTTCTAAGGTTATTCATAAAGAAGTATTTCCTATTTATAGTGGGAAGCGTTTATTGCATAAAGCAGTTCACAACTGGGTCAAAAAATTCTCTCAAGGACGTTGGAAAGTGCAGATGATGCTCAGCTAGGTCGCCCTTTGAGATTGCAACAGAAGTAACTGTGCAGCAGGCGGAAGAGTTGATTCGAGGTGACACAAGGATAATGATAGTGTAGCAACTGCACTAGGGTGTTCCCATGGTTTAGTATACAGCATAATGCATGACCATTTGAAGTTTTTAAAATGTACTCATGGTGGGTGCCCAGAGAACTGAAGGATCGAGAAAAAATTAACCGAATGAGTCTGTCCTTGCGACATCTCTTACAGTATACAGATGATGGAGAATATGTGCTTAACAGGATTGGTACTGGGGACAAATCATAGGTACATCACTACCAATGCGAATCAGAGCATGCTTCATTACAATGGAAACATCCCAGTTCACCTTCAACCAAAGAATTAAGGTTATGCCATCAGCTGTGAAGGTTATGCTTATTTTGTTTTCGGATACCCAGCTAGTACTGTTAACCCATTTTCAGAAGCGTGGTGAAAATGTGAATTCTTCATCATACTGTGAAGTTCTGTTGAAGCTTCAAGATGCAATTCCCAGAAAACATCCACACTAACTGGCAAGAGAGGTACTGCTTCATCTTCACAGTGCCAGACCCCATGCAGCCTAAGCAACCCAGGAGAGAATTCGGGAACTACAGTGGGAACTTCTTGAACATCCACCTTACAGCCTGGTGTTGGCCCCTAGTGACTTCCATCTGTTTGGTCCGCTATAAAACCATCTTGGTGGCAGACGTTTTGCTGATGATGAGGTTGAAATGGAGATGTGAAAATGACTTTGACAGTCAAAAGACTTCTATGCTTCAGTTTTTGACACACTGGTGAAGCGATGGGAGAAGCGTATCAGTGTTGATGGAGGATATGTTGGGAAATTTTTTTTTTTTTTTCCAGTTCCAAATATCACACGTTTTGTTTTATATCCATTTGTGACCTATTCACTGAGTCCCTCATGTATCAAAATGGACCAAGATGAAAACACTAATTGTACACCCAAAAGATTTGTATTCTGTCCTAGACATTTATGTTCTTGAGAAATGGTGTGTCCTCTTCGATTGGATGAGGGATTGGCCTTTCAGTGTAGGTGCTCTGAGCAGAGCAGCGGACCTTCTTCTCCCCTCCCCCCCCCTCAGCAGGAGACTGAATGTTTACTGTTTTGAACAAGTTCCTATACATTTGGGTGGACCAAAGAGAGAATACTAACTGTAACACCCAGAAGATGGAGATGACCATTGCTAGGCAACAGCCTTTACATATTACATATGTATAGGTAAGTCCAAACCATGGCCGTGCCATAGCTTAAGCGGTTAGTCGCTGGCTTCCCACCCCAGCGGCGTGGGTTCGATCCCAGGTAGTATCAAGTGGGATTTGTGGTGGACAGAGTGGCGCTGGGGCAGGTTTTCTCAGAGTATTTCGGTTTCTCCTGCCAATCTTCATTCCACCAATTGATCCACAATCACCCTCACCTATCATCTGGGGCTGGTACAATAGGCCAGAAGTGGCCACAGTACAAGGGACTTAGTCACACCCCACTAGCAATAAAAAAAAAGTCCAAACCATATTAGGCGGGTCCCTTGTCACCACAGCATGGTGTATCCTCAGGTTGCGGATGGAGGGTAGCTGCGAATATATTGAATAAACAGATGCAGACAGCCGACAAGGTGTGGTCCTCCAGCTTGGGGGTTGGGCATGGGGATAACAACTCCTCACCGTAAAAATGAGCTTGTTACGAAAATTCTAAAGAAACCTCGGACCTGGACAGATTCTGGGGTAAAGTATCTAAGCAAAAGAAAATGGATGTAAGATTTGATACTTGGAATGTTAGAAGTACAACATAGGGCAGGTATAGGGTATAGGGTAGGCACCCTATGTATGTATAGGGCAGGTATAGGGTATAGGCAGGTATGTATAGGGCAGGTTTGCTGAGGGCAGTCCAATCATTGAGGGCAGCAGATTGAGATACTGACCACTACCTGGTGGTGGCAAAGGTTAGGGAAATACTGGCAGTGAGTAAAAGAACACCACACAGAATTCATATGGAGAGGTTCAATCTCAAGAAACTAAGCAAGGTAGATGGTAAGGAGCAGTATTGTGTTGAAATCTCAACTAGGTTCACAGCTTTGGAAAACTTAGACACCAGTGTGGATGTTAAAGAAGCTTGGGAAACTATTAGAATATCAGAATTTCTGCCAAAGACAGTCAACATTATTTTGAACTGAAGAAGCATTAAGCCATGGTTCCTTGAAGGATGTTCAAAATAATTAGACAAAAGAAAACAAGCNCCTGAAGATGGGGGCGATACGTTCCTCCGAAACGTCGGTTAACACCACATATACACGGTGCCAAATCCCAGAAGACTGCTTTCTTCAAGCAAAATTTAAGTTTTTACAGGATCCAATCGAAATAAATAGGGATAATATGAACAATATAAGACATGAAACCAGCAGGCATTTCAGGAATATACAAAGAAGGAATTTGTGAAAGACAAATTGATGAGCTTGCAATGAGCAGTAAGAACAAGAACATTAGAGACCTGTATAGAGGAATAAATGACTTTAAGAGGGGTTACCAACCTAGAAGTAACTCAGTGAAGGATGAGAATGGTGATCTGCTTGCAGATTCCCACAGCATTTTGAATAGGTTGAAGAACTACTTCTCTCAGTTATTGAATGTACATAGGGTCAATTATGTTAGGCAGTTAGAAATACATACAGCTGAATCATTAGTACCTGATTCTAGCCCTTTTGAGGTTGAAAGTGCTATTGCAAAATTGAAAAGGTATAAATTGCCAGGTAGTGATCAAATTCCAGCAGAATTATTCAAGCAGGAGGCAAAATAGTACATTCTAAGATCCATAAGCTAATTACTTTGATTTGGCATAAGGAAAAATTGCCTGATCAGTGGAAGGAGTCTATTATTGTAACAGTTCACAAGAAGGGTTGATAAAACTGACTGTAGTAATTATCGGGGCATATCACTGGTATCAACTTCATACAAAATTTTATCCAATATTTTTCTCTCAAGGTTATGTTCATACATAGATGAAATTATTGGCTATCACCAGTGTTGGTTCCAATATAACAGATCAACTATGGATCAGATCTTTTGCATTCGTCAGATATTGGAGAAAAACAGGAGTACAGTGAGACAGTGTATCAGCTATTCATAGACTTCAAGAAAGCCTATGATTCAGCTGAAGGATATATTGTACAGTATTTTGATAGGTTTTGGGGTACCCATGGAGCTACTAGGCTGATTAAAATGTGTTTAAACTAAACATATAGTAAAGTCCATATAGGTAAATGCTATGCTGATGATGTGAATCTATTGGGTGATAATATAGATGCCATAAAGAAAGACACAAGAATTCCCAGAATTTTATGGAACCCGAAGGTTCATTACTGTATTCACAAGAGCCCTCCACTGGTCTCTATCCTGAGCCAGATCAATCCAATCCATACCATCCCATCCTATCTCTCTAAGATCCATTTTAATATTGTCCAGCCACCAATATCCTATATGCATTCCTCGCCTCCCCCATTTGTGCTACATTCCCTGCCCACCTCATCCTCCTTCACTTGATCATTCTAATTAAACTTGGAGAAGCTCCTCATTTTGCAGTTTTCTCCAACCTCTTGTCACATCATCCATCTAGGGTCAAAATATTCTCCTAACACCCTGTTCTCAGAAACCCTCAGTTTGTGTTGAAAAACACAGAAACTTTAATTGACACTAGTAAGGAGGTTGGTGTAGAAGTAAACACAGAGAAAACTAAGTGCATGTTGCTGTCTTGCCACCAAAATGCAGGGCAAAATTGTGACATAAAAGATAGGCAACATATGTTTTGAAAATGTGATACAGTTCAGATATTTCAGAAGGACTATAACAAATCAAAACCTGAGTCAGGAGGAAATTAAGAGATTGAATTCAGGTAATGCTTGCTACCATTCAGTCCAGAATCTTTTTTCTTCTCATTTGCTGTCTAATAACATAAGAATTAGAATATGCAAAACTGTAATTTTGCCTGTGGTTCTGTATGGGTGGGAAACTTGGTCTCTGACATTAAGGGAGGAACACAGACAGAGGGTGTTTGAGAACAGGGTGTTGAGGAAAATATTTGGCCCAAAGAGAGATTAAATGATAGGAGGTTGGAGAAAACTGCATAATGAGGAGTTTCATAACTTTAGCTCTTCTCCAAGTATAATTAGAATGATCAAGTCAAGGAGGATAAGATGGGCAGGGCATGTAGCACAATTGGGGCAGAAGAGGAATGCATGTAGGATATAGGTTAGAATGCCAGAGGGAAAGAGACCACTAAGAAGACCAAGACACAGTTGGGTGGACATTAGAATGGATCTCAGAGAGATAGGATGGGATAGTATGGACTGGATCAATCTGGCTCAGGATAAGGACCAGTGGAGGGCTCTTGTGAACATGGTAATGAACCTTCGGGGTCTATAAAATGCTGGGAAGTCCTTGAATAGCTGCCCATTTGGTGGCTTCTCAAGAAGGGCTCAGCTCCATGAGTCTGTTCACGTTGGTGAAAATGGCTCTCACCTGATTTTATCTTCAAGAGAGACTTGGGTTTCACTTACATGGCAAGGCAAATTAAAAAAAAAACAGTGGGCACTGAAGGTCACAAAATCCAGCACTAATGCATGTTCCACTACATGATTTTAAAATTTGTGTTAATCAGTACAAAGAACTGGACTGATTTTTTTTTTCTTTCTCAAGAACATAGTTAATTTTGAAAGGTACATGGAGCAGATACTCCACCCATTTTTCAAGTGTCTAACTGATGTGGAATGCTGGTATGACTTTGTTAATGCTTTAGTACAGCAAGGCTGTTCTTGGACATGAGGGATGTCTGGAGACCGAATTAATAGTGGTCTGTGGTTAGCAGACACCTCTGACGCACGTGACTTTAATTTATGTGGAACCATAAAGCAAAAAATTTACAGATTAGAACTGAAGGAAAATATGAGAAGATTACTGTATATACAAACAAAATGTCAGTGCATGAAGGTAGACTTTTCATGGATGTGCCAGGAGTTTGTATGAAACAACAGAGAGCATTTCAGACCTGTGCTGTAATATGCAACTTTACTTGGGACTGTTTTTATGCTGTTGGATGTACTAGCGGTCTGAATGTGTGCAGGCCCAACTTGGTGGGAGGAGTGTCCAACTTTTTCACCTGAGAATTTCAACAATATGCAGGGAACTCAAAAAATTCTCTCATTCTGCAGTATTGTCTGTATTCTTGTACTTCACTCTTTAAATTGTGTGTTTAATTTTCGTTGAATATCTGTGTCGCACTGATGATTCCTTGGTGTGTATTGTTACTCCCTGACAACATTTCACTTCTCCTATATGCATTATTATCTCATATTTTGTTTCATTTCAATGTGCAGTCAGTCAAGCAGGTTCTGTATCTCCGCAGTTGTCTGAGTGCAAGATGAATTATATTAATAGTAATTAAAACAAGAGAGTCATGCCAATGCTTGAATAGGAAGTACATTTATTAATGCTGTCTTTTCGTCTGTAAGGATCATTACTCTGGCAGTTTGAAATAATAATATGTGTGACCATTATATATTATATATTGTGTAGCACTGAATTTGATGCAAGACTAGTGGGCTAATACGTGAATATTTAGCTTGATAACTGAAATATTTCTATGATAACATCTTAGTGTTAGAAATGGAGTGCTTCATAAAATGTTGTGGTTTGTTTTTATTCTTCAGTTAGCAAAACTGTCTTCAGAATGCAGAAGTTTAAAATCTTCAAGATTTAACCCCCATTTGCCAGTGGTCTATGCAATCACGCCAACATACGCAAGGCCAGTTCAGAAAGCAGAATTAACACGGTAATACACATATAAGTTACACAAAGAGTAGAGAAGATCCTTTAAAACAGTTATCATTGCTCTGCAGGCACTGTTATTCTTCAATATCAACAGTTTAAAATATGTCATATATATACCATCCAGTCTTTGGACTATTCAGAAAATGGATTGAATTTAGTATAATTTTTTAATCTAATGAAGGACTTTTTAACTGTTAGGGGAATGTTGTAATATCAGTGTACCAACAGTTTTACACGTAGGGAAGAAAAATTATTACATATCTGTTTAATAGTTTGTATTCACCTGACTGTCAGAATTCAGATGTCAATGCCACATTTCAATCCTGCATACACAAATATATTATAATTTTATTTTGAGACTTTATGCAGACATTCATTTCTTGCATATTTTTTTAAGGCATGTCCTACATCCATGACTTAGTCTTACAAAGAATCTAATGTAAATAAATTCTAGTTTCATTTACATGTAGAATTTCTCAAAAGAAAGAATTAATATATTGTATGTCATGATATCACAAGTCTGTGTTATATTTGACTGCGTTCCAGTTGTGTCGCAAATTAAGTTGCAGTCTTTTGTACAGTTTGTCACACACACTGATGCTTGTTCCCAACTTGCACTGGATTGTTATTGAAGATGCGGAAAGTCCATCATCCTTGGTAGGAAAACTCCTAAAGAATTCTGGCATTGCATATACACATCTGACTGCAGCCACTCCTAAACAATGGAAACTCAGAGAAAAGGTCTGTTTATAACCAAGTTCATGTAAAGATAGAGTTGTCACTTTGCTTAATTAATTAAGTATCACAACATGGAGGTGTATCGGGGAGTAGAAATACAACTCCATCATTCTTGACCTCAGCACTAGATGTAGGTGAGTGGTCAGCTTCATGCCATCACTACTTTATCCTTGGTAACCACTGGATATGAGGCTGGGTGGGCCCCAGAGTCAGTCTGGATGCTGTGGAGAAGAGAAAAATCTCTTACCCCTATTGGGAGTTGAACCCTGGCTGTCCAGACCATGACCCATCACCATACTGCCCACGCTATCCTGACTTCTTAAGTAAGTTCAGTATTTATGAAAAATATGCTGTCTTTGTTGAGCAGAGCAACTTAAAAGGGCAATGTGTGGCTGAGCATTTACTTACTTTATTATTTACATTTGTTCAGTAATATCAGTTGGCTTATGATCATACTGTTGTACAGTATTCTTTCAAGTATATATCTCAGCATCATATGAGCGAAATGGTATCCTCCACTTTGGAATGCATTATTTCCAAATGTATTTTTATAATTTTGAGTGTGTTTCATCTTGGCATTCATTTATTTCTTATACAGGTCAGTTGCTCATAAAGTAAACTGACAATAAGATTTTGTATGCTGCATAGAGGTAAAGTACAAAAAGTAAAGATATCATTGTAACAGGCTGTGGAGGCCCGTAGGGTTGTGAGATGTTGAGGTTCCCACATTTTCTCTAGACAGTCAGCTCATAGATGGCGGTAAGGTTGTCAGCCTTACGCACCGGCCGCCCTTTACCCCCAAGAACATTCCAAGAATATTCCTGGTACTCATTTCTGTTAGAGGCTGAGTCAACCCCAGGGCCATAGTTTGGCTGGAAAGATTAGGTAAATTTAAAAAAAAATACAATGACCTCATTGGGATTCGATCCCGCCTCCTTCCGGCTTGTAGCATAGTGCCTCAACCAACTATGCTACCGCGTACCCCCCGCTGCATAGAGGTATGAAGGATTTTTTTGTTGGTGACTTCTGGACAGTGCTTCCATGTAGTGAACATATGTGTCATGATTGGCCTGACTTTGTGGAACAGCATCCACCTCTTCTGCCTAAGTGCATGCTTGCAAAAATTCTCACTGTATCTTGTTAATATACACCATGCCAGTGACATTAAGTTAACAATTAATAAATATATATGGCATTTTTAAATATGAATTCCTGCTAACAGTGACATTACAAATCTGTTAAGTGACTTCAGAATTATTTTTATTATACTCTTTACATGAAGTGACAGTTATTGAAGATTAATCATTTGCAGTAAAATTTGATAAATACATGGTTTGGAGTGGTTAATATATAGACAGTTTTGCTTATTGAGTCTCAGTCCTGACTGATTGAAATATTGACTGGGTGTTCTTAGTTATTCCTGGCACATCTTTGGATAATCTTTGTCAGCTGTTTGCAGCATAACAACCATTTCTGCTGCTGTTTTTCCCAAAAGGAAACAAAACTTCACAGCAGCACATTGTTCATGTGAATCAGCCATTAAAAAATAGACAAATTTTAAAAAAGTCACTTGGAAAAAATAAACCAAACACTAACACAAACTTCTCTGACAACACCAGCCGGCATACTGATTCAGGAAGGTGCTGCAAATAACCACTAGGAGCAGAAGCCTGTACTACAAGCGCCCCACCTCCTAGAAACAAATTCCGGTTTTTTGGGGTCCCCCTTCATATCTTTAAATAGATTCCTGTCATATCCCCTCCTATCCTCTTGTTACTCCTGTTGGTGTGGTAGAATTAAGCAATCTAGTAAATGAATATGAGAGAGAGAGAGAGAGAGACCTTTTCACTTTATAGAATTGGCTTATTGGCCTTTTGCTTGTAGTCTTACTCTCTTCAGTAACTAATGGTACATGAGTGAAGTTTTAGAAATCTTAATGATTATAAAAGTGTTTGTAAATTTTTTCTGAAACACCAGCATCACTTTATTGTTCTTTCTGGATGAAAATTTATAACGTGGCAAATGGACAGCCCTACTTGGGTCTCGTGCACTACCACATGTGGAGAATGGAATGTGATTTTGCGTGTCTGAAATACGTACATTTTAGGATAAAATGGAAGTAAAGATTTGCCACAATCATGAATCTGATTAAGAAACCTTTACTGAATGCTTCCTGCATTGTTCATACTGCCTTGAGCAATCACACTTCATAAGTGATTAAATCACTTCCCATAGTACCTGACTTCTGCATATGCTCACATTACTATGCCCCCTTTAGAATGGGAACAACGGCGCATCATTGCCAGTAATGTAGACGATTACATCACCATTGGAAAGTTGCTAGATACCATTTTCAAAATACTTTTGGTTTTCATAGGCTGGTGGAAAATTCAGACATACTTAAAGAGGATTTTTCTTCTGTAATGTTGCCTGTGCAAGGTATAACATACACTGGTTCATACAGTACAGAGACTTCAACTGTGTGAATGAGCCTTCTGTATGGACAGACAGTTGAACTGTGAGACACTGAAATGTTTGTATTTGACAGGAATCCAACTGGAAGAAACCACGTGGAGTTTTGCAGCGCAACACTGCATTACAGTGGATCCGAAACAATCTGAAAGCTGATGTAGCTCAAGGAGTCATATATTTTGCAGATGATGACAACTCATATGGCTTAGAAGTATTTGAAGAGGTACATTTGGCTTCCAACATATTATTTGTAACTAGTTTAATATTTCATATTTTCACATATATTTTTAATATTTTGCACAAGACTTTTATTAAGTACGGCTGAACTCCATTATTAGGACAGGAATATTTGCCAGTTTCATAAATTAGTAGGGTATCAACAGATGTCTATATGTGTAGATAATCAATAATCATGTTTGTAAAGTGTGTTACTGAAAATAAAGCAGTTATGATTGAGATTTGAAGTTTTCACAGTGATGACTATGAAGAATGCTGTCTTCTGGGATGTGGCACCATGTAGATCTTGTGTGAACCGACGTTCTGGAGGAACATATCACCTCCGTCAACCCTGACGATGGAGGCAATATGTTCCTCCAGAACGTCGGTTCACACAAGATCTACACAGCGCCATATCCAAGAAGATGGTATTCTTCATAGTTATGATTGAGTACAATTTTCACAAACTAGCTTGGTTCAGGACAAAAGGAAAACAGCATGACCTGACTGGCTAAATAAGGCTGAACTTTTTAAACCTAGAAGCAGACGTTATCAACTGTATTTCACACACACAACTCTGCTGTTACAGAATTTTAGATTAGTGGTGCTTGTAAGAAAACTGTCAATTATTAGATGGATGAAATTTTGAAAAAAATGTTCATGAATTTGTCATATGTTTTTGCATCATATATATTTGATTTATTCTCATATTATTTTCAAAAGAGTTTGGTTATGGAACATGTTTTATAAAATTGTGAAAATAGTTAAAAAATTAAATTAAAACATTTTACAATAAAGTGTAGATTACATTTCATTGCAGAAATGGATTCCCCTGTTTTTATTAAACAATTTCATGCATGGCATTTTATAGTTTGCATGAAAGGAATTTGCAGAGACTGATAAATTAATACAAATGTATTTGTCCCCCCCCCCTCCCCCCAGGAAAAAGTCTTCCATGACATAAAACAATACTGACACTTCTAGGATCAATAAAGATGTAGTTGTTTGTTTTTACAGTAATTAAATTCTGAAGTTATACACATTTAGCCATATCTTTTAGTGTTTATTAAATGTAGTTCTTTGTTTTTACAGTAATTAAATTCTGAAGTTATACACATTTAGCCATATCTTTTAGTGTTTATTAATATCTGAGAACAGAAACTGTCTTTATTCCACCAGATGAGAGACACACAAATGGTGAGCGTATGGCCTGTAGGACTTGCTGGTGGGCTTATGGTGGAGATGCCTGTGTTGGACCCCAAAACAGGTCATGTTACAGGATGGAACAGTGCTTGGCGACCAGAACGACCATTCCCTGTAGACATGGCTGGCTTTGCAATAAATTTATCTCATTTTCTGAAACATCCAGAAGCCAAATTTTCCTTTAATGTGGAAAGTGGTTATCAAGAATCGGAGATTCTACGACATTTGGTAACTCAAGAACAACTTGAACCCAAAGCCGACAACTGCACCAGAGTTAGTACTAGCTCACTTTATAACTACAGTAGATGTAAAACGTTAACTGTTTTCTTTGGGTAACAAATTTGCTTTATATCATTCCAAAGACTTGCAGCTGATGACTGTAACGTGTTCAAGGGCGACCATTGTGAACTGGCAATAATGCTAGTAACCAATACACCTATAACAATAATAAGAGGATGTTGTTATTTTAAACTTATGCTAGTATGGTGTTGTGGTCAATAGCAGTCATCCAGTTTGCAAAGTCACATGTTTTAGCTCCTGAGGATGATTCAGGAACAGTATGCCAGTCTCCTTTGGAATGTACAGGGTCTCCCAGAACAAAATTCCTGTGTGAGAATCAGACTTCAGAACCAAGTAATCTCCTTTGTAATGCTAAAGGAGTCATCCATAAATCAGTTCCTCCACAGTAAACAATCAATCCAGGTACTCCATAAAGCCTATTTTCCAATTATAGAGTTCCAGCCCTACCAATCTTGTGCTGTTGATGTTCTTTGGTAACATAAATTTCTAATGCAGCAATAAAATTCAGTTTAGCTCGTGGGCTAGCATGTTGGAACTGATGAGCAGATGGCCATAAGACTCAGACTTACTTTAATCAAATTCTTATTGCTTGCAGTCATTGTCATTGTCACTCATCACCATTATTATGCACAGAATTTGTCTGTATTAAGTTTGCTGGACATAATCTCAAAATTCTGCACTGTCACTGTCTTTGTAACTGCTGATTTTCAAACAGCATTTCATACTGAATTCTTAGATATTTTTACAGTCTGTCAGCACATCTCATTAGTGTCCTCACCAGAGCTTTCCCAAGTGATATTTTTCATGTTCCAATACCTGAATATTTCAATGAAAGGTTTAATTTTGATTATTCTGTTGGAAATTGAGAGTACTTTCAGAAACTTATTTCCAACAGTCCCATTGTATAATGTTAAGAGAGTATTCTAACGGTGACAAAACCCAACAAAAGTTAGTGACAGCTTACACTTGTTTTTACAGAATCAAATTGTTTACATTATTTTCAAACTGTATACATGTTCCTGATAGTTGGCTTTGTTTGTGTACAATAATCTGAATATTGAAAAGTGCTACCTATTCTACTGCTTCCATTGTGCCATAAACAAAATGAATAAGGGCATTTCCTTCTTATACAGCTGATACTAAAATATTTCTGTTGAGGTGAAATCAAGTCTGTCAGTAAAAAGGTAGGGATGGGAAAAATTACAAACAAAATCTGTGAACATATGTTACAAGCACTCTGCACTGCCTAGTTCAGCTTTTAGCTATCTAGGAAATGGGAAATCTAATGAAAGGAAATTATCAATGAATCAGTATTCAATGTATGTGTTACAGCAGATTAATTCTTGTATAAGTTACAGATATTATTAACATGCCAAAGTCACAAGATGACATTAAATTTCTTTCAGTACGAAGTGGTTTAGACCATGTAAGATTTGAGGCTTTCACGGCGGTGACTATGAAGAAAGCAGTGTTCTGGGATTTGGCACCGTGTATATGTGGTGTTAACCGAGTCTGCTTTACCGTTTCTCACGGTGTTGTCGCTTGCAGAATTCTTATACTTTTTCTTCTACCCTGAAGATGGGGGCGATACGTTCCTCCGAAACGTCGGTTAACACCACATATACACGGTGCCAAATCCCAGAAGACTGCTTTCTTCATGGTTTAGACCACTTTACGATTTAAAAAATAAAATAGGATTGCTGTGTTATCTCAATACCATAATGGAGTCAAGTAAAGAATTCATGTAGACTGGCTCTTTCCCCTGCTCTCAGTCTTCTATTCCTATTGGCCAGTCTGTTCTGTGCTAGCATTAGACAAGGGGTGTCAGGATGGTAGAGTGGCAGACCACCCCAGCTCTTATCATCACTGCTTGTGACGATTCTTCCACTGGCTCAAATATAGTCTCAAAACACATATATGTATATATAAGAAATGCCAGGCAATTTGTTATAATTTGCAAGACGATACAGTCTCTAGGTAAGGAACAGTTTTTGCCTCTGTCACCAAGTGACTCTTGTGCAGAGAAGTCAGATACAGGGTTCAGTGTGATCATCTTCAACTTTATTTTACTTTAGTTTATTTGAGATTAGCACTGTAATGGGTAATTATGGATTGCTGCATTCAAATAATGTTTCAGTTACAGTTACTAGAAAGGAAGTAACATTTTCTGATTATTTCAGCTAAATAAAATGAAGTCAGTTTTTGGATGTGATGAAAGAAAAAGTTGGTTTGTCTCATTTCCGAAACCAGCCCCAGTCTAATTTGGATATACAGGAGGACTTTTTTTTTTTTCCTGCAGGTATATGTGTGGCATACAAGAACTGAAGCTCCCAAGCTCCAATCTGAAAAACAACTGAACAAGAAGGGCTTGAAATCAAATGCGGGAATAGAGGTGTAACATGGATAGATCTCATCATACAGATCTGCTTGTATTGCTCAAATGTCTGACTCAGCTAAGTAACATTCCAGTTGAAGAAATGTAATGGGTCCTGCCATGATGAAATGTTTGTTGTCAGACTTCATCATCCAATGGGTTGGAACAAGTCACTTCAACTATGATTCATTCCATGATCAAAGTTGTGCTCATTTCTCTGATGCATATTTTTTTATCAGTATTGCTGATGGTAAGGAAGATTCAATCTTAAAACTTTTACTTTGCAGTGGTATCTAGGGGAGTTGGGAGGGTCGAAAGGTTTGAAGCACAGCCTCCTATAGAAGTATCAGTAGTTTGATTTACTAAAGTGCCAATACAATTCCTTGTTGGGTATATCCACCTTCATAAGGAAAGCTCCTTTGTCACATCAGTTTTTATTGACTTCCACCTTTTATAAACATGGCAGCACTTATGCTTTTGTGTCATTTGTCCAGGCGCATTTAGAGTGGAATGTTTGGTGTGTTATTTTGAAAACATTATTTCCACTGTATCAAAACACTTTGTTTTTGAAGGCAGTATTACCCTCCCATTAACATCTGTTTTAATGGGTGACTTAACATTTCAAAGTGAAATCTCATTTAAGGGACAAAATAAAACATAATTTTTATTAGAATTTATAATTTATATGCTACAGTATGAGTTGTGATTATTTATTCCTGTTAGTTATTAGCTGTCTCATGTGCAACTTACATTTTTAAAACCTCGGAAAGCTTTAAACATTAAAAGCACTTCTACATCATGGGTGTGTGCGAATTACATATTTCAGTCAACAGTGATCTTCTTCAAGTGTCTTAAAAATTGCTGATGGACTGCTGTGCTTCTGTCTGTAAGTTCAATGTTTGGGGTACTCCCTCATCTACGTGCCCATATGTCCTATAGTGATGGGTATTGTCATATATAGGGCATACCCCAAAAATTGAACATATGGACAGAACACAGCAGTTTCATCAGAAATTTTCAGACACCAGTAATGTGTAAGTTATTTTAAAATTTAAAGCTTTTAAAGAATTTAAAAAAGAAAGTTCATGAGAGATGGCTAATAACTAACAGGAATAAATACGCGATGTGCAAGAGGACAGTACGATACAATATTATTGAGCTGTGATGTTTACTTCAAGATTCATGGCATTATAATGCAATTATTAATCTTTGAAATTTGTGCTTCTCTTAAGTGATGAAAAAGGTCAAGAGATTAGTACCTTCAGGTGAACAGTCGCTATCATATTCTTGTTTGAGACCCAGCAACTGTTTTAGACCTAGCATTTAATGAGACATTTATGGTTCATAATATTGTATTAGGTAAGAAACTTAATAGCAGGTACCTAAAAAAAAAAGCCCTCATAGATACTGATTACATGTTTTGGTCACCCCTGTACTACCTTTAATGAACAGATAAATGAGAAATCTTGTGCTCTCATGCTGTCAGTTTTGTCTCTATTGACCCATTCTGATCAAATTTACATACTGCAACAAAACACAAATGGATAAAAGCAGAGATAAACAGAGAAGTTACAGTTTTCCTGCTTCCAAGGATTTCATTTATTATGAGCCCCAAATTTGGGGCACATGTATAATTGAAAAAAACAATTAGATAATGTACACTATTTTCAGTATATAATGTCAAGAGTCTAGAATTTAAAATTTTTCAAAAGCTCTCTTCAATTTCTGAAATTTTTATTTGGTGGTGTATTTTGTAATTTTGAGGCTACTTTCACTTGGTCATCTTAGAGTCATTTAAAAAGAGCATTAAAATCACTTGTAAGAGATAATAGCTGGCTTTTCCAATGTATTATTTTATCAATAGAGACAAAAAGCACAGCTAACATACCACACCCTTGTTTAAATCATAAATGAATTAATATGTACTTTACTTGCTATGTAGATTCTTATCTTTCGAATGTACCATATTATGTCTTCTTTTAATCTGTAAAATACCTTGAAATACTCAATAAAATATGTTTTTATTCATATTACGTCGTGGTGACAGGGGGCGTGGAGGTAACCCTCCTTGCCACCACTTATTATTATTCTTCTGCGACAGGGGTGGATTGGTTGTCTCACCGCTGTCACTATCTTGTTAGGTCTTAGGGAGGGTCTCAGGTAAATTTACAATCACTGACGTATCGGCCGCCTTGGCTTGAGTTTGCAATTCTCCTGGAGGATTCGGAGGGAGGCTGGAGTCGGCAGGGAAGACGATAACACTCGAGGGACTACTAGGTTCAATTAACATCACAGCGCATTTCTATCCTACTCTATTCACCTGTGTCGCTATATACATAATATATACACACTTTGCCGATGTTTGTCGGTTCGCATTACATTTGGGTTATTATCCTGTAGCACACACATCACTCCTGCTCCTCTGTCACCCTGCTGTTGGGTACCCAATACCTCTCTCTATCTCTCTCAGTAAACCTAGTCCATCTAGTCTTCACTTTCTCTCCCTGGGGTTTGCACTTTAATATTATCACACTTAATGTTCATGGCTTATATGAGGTAAGTTCACTTACTTGAGCTGAGGAAACAGGCCGCCATCACTACACACCAACCACTACTCCTCGCCATCACTTTCTTGGCGATAGCTTACAGCTGACTCTCTGACAATCAATAATATTAAAAAAGTTTTTTGATTGATTCTTCTCGAGTTTATGTACCCTCTTTTTGCTGACTCGCTGGGTTCCGGGGGTATTGGGTCGGTGTGGCCCACTCATTGGCTGTTTATCGAAAGGGGGTTGACTCTTTCAGGTCTACCGCCCTATCCAACTCAGCGTTTTCCTCTTGCCATAGTTCTTTTATGACCCACTTCATATAGCTTCTTCCTCAATGTCAGCTTTATTACGCTGTCGTGCTAACATTCTGATTACAAAGCGATTGCCTCACCACTGGCGTTATACTTCTGTGCAAACTCCTGCTTCCTGGTACATTTCATTATTTCTATTTCTTAATCTTAAAGTCTAGATACACTTATTCCAAATTTACCCCCAAAAAAACATATCTACTTGTACATAACCCTTGGGTCATAACAATTCATTTCTGTGTGTTAATCTGATAATAATAAGTACACCTAGCCTGATCCTTGTATGAATTCCAATTGCTCTTCTAATGTTAAATTTTTGGATATTTTGTTAGCACTGTATATTATTTTGTGAGATTATTGTAAAATATTTTACAGTAATGTGAGGTGCATAACATAATGTAACGTGGACAGTGTTGCGCAATGATGGAAGGAGTGGAATATGTGACATCACTCGCGGAAACACAGAGTTCACGTGACCCCTACTTCCTGTTGCGCTGTCCATGTTACATTATGGCACAATGCCCATAGGAGAAAACCCCAGGAAATGGCAATTGTGGCTGTCAATGCACTTCATAAAGATTATAAATGTGATACACACACTACCAATACACTTGCCTAGGGACCACTGGCCATTGCCCTACAGCTGTAGTATTCATGAGTTGGACATATCTCAACTCGTGATTTGAAGAGACAGACCTTCAAAATGTCATATTTATTCAGATCTGGCATGCAAGGGGTCAACTTGTGCCTCCAACATCATTCCTGCAAGCATGTTGCACGGGGTTTGCTTTTAGTGTGTGCGCTTGTGTGTATATAATCACTTTCCTGTTTCCTACTACAGACCTAATAAAAATACATTCAAAAGAGACTGTGGCATTTACTCCATACCCTTCCCGTATGTATGGTACTCATGGCTGCTAAACTACGAAGGGCGTTCCGTATATAATGCCTCCTATTTTTTTGTGTTAATATGTAACGTCTGAGGTGGATGTTGGTGGTGTTGTAGTAAAGGTTGAACCTTCCCGCCAATGTACTGTTAGTTTGGTTGTCATGCGACAGCAGAGCAGTCTACCAAAATGGCATCTGACATAGAAGTGTGTACGAAACAGAGATGTGTTATTGAATTTC
The DNA here is from genome assembly GCF_002891405.2 of Cryptotermes secundus. Taxonomy (NCBI): domain Eukaryota; kingdom Metazoa; phylum Arthropoda; class Insecta; order Blattodea; family Kalotermitidae; genus Cryptotermes; species Cryptotermes secundus. The sequence continues at coordinate 2,730,804 of NW_019729897.1, read as the reverse complement.
TCACTGCCGAACAAATTGCACCCACTGACATCCACCGACGCTTGCTAAAGGTGTACGGAGATGATACAATGGATGTCAGCACAGTGAGGCAGTGGGTAGTGCATTTCAACAGTGGTGAAAGTGAAATGTGCGACAAACCAAATGCTAGGCGCCCCTGCTCAGCTGCCACTCTTCACAATGAACAGCGCTTCGATCAGCTCATCCGTACAGATCGGCAGATAATGCATTTATATTCAACTGAACTGCACTATGAACATAAGAGACAAAAATTGGATCAAAAACTCAAAATAACTGAACCAAATTCTTGATACTAGAATTCCCTCCATATCAGGTGTAATGATCATTATACTCCCATTGCTGTGAATCTTTGAATGAAAACATGGATGATAAATATTGTTTTTGAGGCAGGCCAACTTCTTCATGCTTTTAGTATTACAATTATATGTTTTTATTTTCAATGTACATAGCACAACACACATAAGCGCATAAATGGTTTGACATGCAAAAATTTATCTGAAAAATACTGGACATTCTGTTTTACTTTCATCTTGTAATTACTCTTCCAAAGTAACATTGCACTTTCATCAGTTTCCTTCTATTTCACTTAAGGCTTATGTTACCAGCATATCCAAAGTTTTAATAAGTGTAAATTAATGTCTCTATCCTATAACAGAGGACATACACATAACTAAATTCCCTCTGCCTTCAATATCAGATTCTCAGTTCATTGCACATTTTAATGCTGTAAAAATAAATACACAATATTCTTTTACTGACTAAAAGAAATAAGTACCATCCATACATTTCTTACAAAATAAAAGTTAAGTTATTGTCAGTACATTGGAAATTTTAGAAAGTACCTTGATGTCTTGTATTCCTTTTACAACATTTATCAGATAAAGGACCACTGGTGAATACTCTGGGTACGTATGCTACCTAATATGGTTAGGAATACTAAACCTCTGCTAATATTGCAGCAAGAAGTATGTTAATTTGAAAGAAAAAAAAAAGAAAGAAAAACATGTTTAGAACAGGGATTTTAAATTTGTGGATCAGAATGAAAAGCTACATATAAATACTGAGGACATTGCAATGAAAGAGTCACTGAAATTATTAGAGTACATCAATATTTCCAGTTTATGATCTTTCAGTCTGTTCTTCAAAAGCATTCACTTGACTGCCATGGACCACACTAGCTACTGGAAGGAATAATACTTTATACAGCTGAGAGTTAAGCTCTATGTAAGGGTCAGTTTTCACAGAATTAAGAGGTCTTTACCTAGAACAATTAATAACTATGAATATGGTACAAAAATTGTCTGTTCCAATTGTTATCAGAGACTACAGAATCTACGAGACTTTGAAATATTATTGAATTTCATTGTTGAAAAAATACTGTGATAATCATAAATGACACAAATTTCATTCTCATCTTTTTCCCAGCCACATTCCAGTTTAAAAGAATACTACAAGCGATTGGTTGCAATCTAAATTAAAATTGGTGAACATTTTGCTGCTCATATATGAACATTAAAGAAGGAATTCTTTTTTTGCTAAATAAATGTAGCCCTCTATTTCAAACAGCAGAATCTGACACATGATAATTTAGAGCAGTCAATGTTGTCACTTTGATGTCATTAGTTACTTGGGACACTGCTCAGTTGCTTTCTGTCTCTTAGTTGCATCACAACCAAAACTACCTGGTGTGTCACTGTTTCAGTTCCATTGGTTCAAGCTTTCTGCAAGAACACTGTCATTTGAGACAGAATAGTTTGTTACACTGCTCAACTACACAGTTCTCTATGAAGACTGTCAGCAACTTGAAAATCAATGAGTATTATATTAGTCCAAACTAACACATGTTGAGTAAAACACATTCAACATGAAATGTTCAAAATCATGAAAACTATATTTGAAAGCAAACAGGTATGTGAATATTGACCCTTAAATAAAGGAAATGGTTGCAACAGTCACTTATTATGAAGAGTTTGGTTTACCAGTGCATCAAAATTAATTCTTTAAGAGACTTGGTCCGCTTCGTCCTCACCTACAAACTATTTTATTTCACTGAACAGCATTAGATCTGTTCATAGGCAAACTGTAAGATAATTGGAGCAAAATATTTTCAGTCATATTGAACAGAGGTTTTATTACCGTTATTCATAGGTAGCAAAACTACTTTCCAATGTGGCTTGATTTTATCTTATTTAATATACTGTCACAATAGATAAAGGACTTCAAAATCTGTATTAAGCTCCATATCAGTCTAATGGGAAAAAATTTGTACCTCACTTTGTAAGATGTTGATAAGGGAAGCACATTTTCAGAACTTTTCTGAAATCAATAAACCTGAAATTTGCGGCAATATATTCAAATGCAACATATGTAACTTTTGCACTTTCTACTTTTTAAGTCTTATTTGTAGTGTTCAACACAGAACATGATCCTGAAATTTATAAACCTCAAGGTTTATATTCAGCAAATTATTCTGTTTTCAAGAGAAGAACTCAGTACAATAACTGACCTATACTTACTAATTACTTGGACATTTGCGATATTTAAAAGGAAACTCAGCCAGCAATTAAAAAATATTTTCAGGCCTTCCAATAAAGTAAAAGCTTATGGTCAACAGAATGTCTATTTTCGATCATCTATTCGAGTATGCTACCTTACACAAACAGAGTTCTCAGTACTTAATGCCAAATCAGATGAAGTGACTGGACCACGATTTCAAACATTTAAAAATTGTTACTCATAACAGTCCACTTTCAACCCTCTGAACAGTGGCATTCTGTCAACCATGACACTAAGTACACAGATAACTTACATATATATATATATATATAAACCCTTAAGGTAGTATAACACGAGTAAGTGGTGGAGCTGAACAATTTGCAACAGACACCTCGTAGAAGGGGGCTGTAGAAAACATGTTTTTTCAGCACAGCCAAAGATGGAAGAATCAATAATTATTTTATATAAAGACACAAGAAAAAGGATATTCAGGTTACTCTGTACAATATTATGGTATTCTCCACACAATTGTCAGCTAATAAATAAATTCACACTGAATCAATAGATAAAATTCAATGCAAAAATTATGTCCTGTTTTTCCAGAACACTTTCAGTCCTTTCTATGTATTCCTCACATATTCTCCTACGGTATCTTATGTATCATGCTTCTGAACCTCATTTTCCAAATGCTGTGCATTTTTCTTCAATATGAATACACCACAACCTTGTGGGTAAAAATAATAAGTTGTATTCACAAATATCTGAGCCTGCTGTTATGGGATAAAACACTACAAAGCTAAGATACCATCTATTTCTTGATGCACATATCACATAACCACTGCCCAAAGGGTTAAATCACGCTACATCTATATATAAATTAAAATTATATAGGCCACAATTGAGGATAAAATATGCATACAAAAGCATTCTCCACATAGCATCAGTAAACACGTGTATATATATATGGTTTTGTATCCACTGTAATGACTGAACTCAGGTTTAAAGATAATGTCATTACATCAAGTAATGGCGACAATATTAACGAATCACTTGCATATATGGAATGACAGCAATAAGAAATATAAGCTTGAAGTAGTATACCTGTGGTTAGCATGGGCATTTGCTTCACTAAACACATCTCTGAGGGTTGCAGTATGTTCCTCTGAAGTTTTGCAATACTGATATAATGGACACAGGAAAGAAATATATGACATGTTACACTAATATGGTTCATTCGGAACCTCAACTGAATCACAGTGTCCTGTAAAGTCTTAACTGCTGTTGAATCTGCAGCAAATGTACAATAAGCAAGGGTAAATTCTTGTTATAAGACACAATATGCAGCAATCTGGCCCTCTATTCTTAAACTGAATGAGTAGATGGACATTTTAAATTATCCAAAGCATAAGAAGGCCATCATATTCAGTTTCAAGCTGCAACCAATCCATACTCTGCTTAATGTGTTTGTATTTGTTATTGTCAGTTTTCATTCTGACATTTCAAAGGTATGCATCTATACAGCTGAGTCTTTGCCCACAAAGCTTGTTCTGGAAATTGATTTCTTCATGTCGAAATCCACAGATGTTTCTTTCTTAATTCTGAAAATAAGAATCATTCCACAATTATAGTTTACAGGAGTAAATAAGGAATATAAGTGAGACACCAATAAATGGATAACCAAAGGAATACGAACATCTTGCAATCATAAAAGAGCTTTATACAACTTGGTTAAAAAATCAAAGGATGAAAGATTGGAATCATACTATAAAAGGTACTGTATGACATTAACGAAAGTAATAAAAGAAGCTAAGAAATTGTACTACCAAAAACTTATAAGTAACTCGGAAAACAAAATACAATTAACCTGGAAGATTATTAAGGAAGAAACTGGGAAAAGGAGGGGCCCAGATAATATAACCAAATTGAAAGTGGGGAATAGCAAAGTAACTAATACTAAGGAAGTAGTAGAAGTATTCAATAAATACTTTATAACTGTAGCTGAGAATCTGGAAACGAAAAGTGCCAATAAAAATGAAGCTATTAAATTCTTAGACCCTTTGAAATTTGATAAATTCCCTGAACTGAAGCTAATACCTATAACGGAGGTGGAAATAAAGAGCATACTTATGTTGCAAAAATCAAAAGATTCTACAGGATATGATGGCATTTCTAGTAAGATATTGAAATACTGTATAACCGAGATAAGTAAACCATTGTGTCACATATTTAATGCATCTTTTGAGCATGGAATATATCCTGATAGAATGAAAATTGCCTCATTAAGACCTATATATAAAACAGGTGAGAAGGCAATTATGGCAAACTATAGACCAATATCATTGCTAATAAGTTTTTCTAAGATTTTTGAAAGAGTGGTGTACAATGGGATAAAGCAACACATATATACAAACAATTTAATGTCTTTTGGACGGTTTGGATTTAGAGAAGGCAGTAACACAGAAATGGCAATATATACAAGTACATTGACTAATCATATTTTAGAAATGTTGGAAAGATGCAGTCTTTCATTGGGAATTTTTTGTGATTTGACAAAAGCATTTGACTATGTGAGTCATGATATTCTTTTGAGTAAATTAGCAACATATGGCATTGGTGGTAAAATAAAAATATGGTTGAAGTCCTATCTGGAAAATAGAAGACAAAGAGTTGAACTCTATAATAATGAAAATGGTAAATGCTGTTCAGACTGGGGAACTGTCAAATATGGAGTGCCACAGGGCTCGATTTTGGGTCCTTTGTTATTCCTTTTATATATTAATGACCTGCCATCAGCATTAAGTACTGACAACAAGTCACTGTTGTATGCCGATGATACAAGTATATTAGTGTCAGGTATTAATATCAATGAAATTCAAGAAAGGTCTAAACGTACGTTAAATTCCTTAAGTCAGTGGCTTAAATACAATGGCTTATCCCTAAACTTGAGGAAAACTAAAGTGTTAAAATTTGAAACAATCAATCGTGACAATATGCCTGTACATTTAAAGTATAACGATGAATTATTACAAGAGGAAACTCATATTAAATTTTTGGTCATTGAAATTGATAAGTGCTTGAATTGCTGTTACCCAGATTGGGAAAGGCATGTTATGCAATACGAATTATGAAACCATACAGTAATGTCACAACACTTAAAATGATATATCATGCATACTTTCATTCACTCATGAGACATGGAATAGTTTTTTGGGGTAATTCGTCAGAGGCCAAGAAGATCTTTCTCTTACAAAAGAAGACTATTAGAATAATAATGGGGATGAAACATAGAGAGGCATGTAGGCCAGCATTTATAAAGTTAAATATATTAACACTGGTGTCTCAATATATTTTATCCCTGATGACTTTTATGATAAATAACTTTTTTTTTTACTTTTAATTATTCAATTTATGAGAGACCAACAAGACACGAAAGAAATTTACATGTCCTACAATCACATCTCGCAATGAGGCAGAGAGGGGTCCATTGCATGAGTATAAAAATATTTAACAGTCTGCCCAGATATTTATCTAACTCAGTACATGATAAAAAAACAGTTTATAAATGAAATAAGAGATGTCCTAATACATAATCCATCATATACTGTTGATGAATTTTTGCTCTTCTGTCAGGATCAACAGCCAAGGAATAGAAGGGGAGTGCATGCTGACTGATGGATGTCCCACAGTAGGCATTAACATAGACAGTAAGTGTAAGTGTAAGTTAAGGAAGGAGAATTATTATGTATTGCTAATTGTCTTGTTGGTATAATTGTATGTGTAATATTGTATCTATTTATTTGAGGTATTCAGTTTAGATTTTAACTATGGTTGAATTGATGTTTCTGTGATTTTATCTGTGACTGTCTTGTGACTGTTGTTTGACAAGTTTTATATTCAGTGCCAGTTGCACACTTGTGAATACTCTGAAACGCGGATGTATGTATGTATGTATGTATGTATGTATGTTCCACAGCTTTGAGAAATGGCAGCATCCTTTGTGTTGTTACACACTAGCCAAACATACAATACTTCCATATATCAAAATTCAAGAAAACAAAACTATTGGGCTCTGCTATATAAACTGTTAACTTTATATCCACCCTTTTCACCAAAATGAGTATAGCCTCTTCAGCTAGCAGGATAAACTGGGAAAGGTACAATTTTCTTTCAAAACTGGGATAATATATCTGACTAAATATACTGAGGATATGTGGAATATCTTCCACAAGAAACCGTGGAAAATATGAAATAAACAGTTAAAATACTTGCCTACAATTAAATCTGGTTGGTCTGTATAAAATAATGCACTCAAATGTAACATAATTAATAGTTTATAGTGATGTGGAAAGTGATCAAGAATGGCTATTTCCACATTAACTTACAGCTTGAAATCAATACTGGAAAATAAAACCAATATTTAATATCCATATAACAGTTCATGTACCACATAATGTTTGATATTTTCATTAACTAAAGCTATTATTTCAACAACAATGTGCCTATGTAAGATTTTAGGCTTTCATGGCGTTGACTATGAAGAAAGCAGTCTTCTGGGATTTGGCACCGTGTATATGTGGTGTTAACCGACGTTTCGGAGGAACGTATCGCCTCCATCTTCAGGGTAGAAAGAAAAATATAAGAAATCCACAAGCAAAGAGACCGTGAGAACCGGTAAAAGCAGACTGGTGTTGGAAATATACACAGCTATGTGAGAGCAGAGAAGGAAGGGGGGAAGGGCAAGTATACAAGTGAAAAGTAGTGTGGGAGGGGGGTGGAAAGGAGCTGGGACAAGCATGGTTTTTGTGTTGGGGGAGAGAAAGGCAAGGTTAAAGGCTGGGCACTAACCTGTAAGTGGAGGGGGGGGGGTTGTTATGATAGTTGGTCATGGCCTGTGTGGCCTTCTGGATCTGGCGTCATATCCTGGTGGGGGTTTTTAAGAGAACAGATGAGAGGCTTCCAAGACTTGCTGAGACAAAACCCCCCCTCCCTGTTCATATTCTCTGGATGCAGTTCAATCTCAATTGCCTCTCTAATGATGCGATCCATATAGCGGGTCTTGGTGGCAAGGATGGAGGTATTCTGAAGCTGAATGCGGTGTCCCAGATCAATGCTGTGTTCAGCTACGGCCGACTTGTCTGGTTGCTCGAGACAGATATGCCGCTGATGCTCCTTCAACCTCATGTCCACGGAGTGGCCTGTCTGCCCAATATAGACCTTCCCACTCGCATGGGATACTGTATACACCCGGTGTCCTTAGGCCCAGGCTGTCTTTAACCGGCTCGAGGAAATGGGATAATTTGTTTGGAGGCAGACCCACTGCTTTGATGTTGTGCTGGGACAGCACTCTGCTGATATGGTTGAATATGGTCCCGACATAGGGAAGGAAGGCGACTGAGCCCGGTTTGTCTTCAGGCCAGCTGATGTTGGGCCGACGGTTGAGAGCTCTGTGGATCTGCCGCTTGTTGTATCCGTTCTTCTTGAATACATCCTTCAGGAGCGCCAACTCCGCATGTAGGCTGTCTTGATCACACAGTGCTCTAGCCCTGTGCACCAATGTGGAAAGTGCAGCTTGCTTGTTGGAAGGTTGGTGGTGGGACGCAGCGTTAAGGTAGAGGTTTGTATGGGTGGATTTGCGGTACACTCTATGGCCCAGAGAACCGTCAGGTCTCCTGTAAATATCTATATCCAGGAAGGGGAGGTGGCCTTCAGTTTCAGTTTCCATTGTGAACTGGATGCACTGCTGGATACTATGTAGGCGGTTCAGGAAGTCCTTGAGCTTGTAGGGACCATGTGGCCAGATGACGAAGGTGTTGTCCATGTAGCGAAACCAGCAGCAGAGCTTGTGTGGGGCCAAGTCAAGTGCCCTCTCCTCGAAGTGCTCCATATAAAGGTTAAAGATGACCGGAGAAAGTGGTGAGCCCATCGCCACACCATCGGTTTTTTCATAGAACTGGCCATTGAAGTTGAAGTATGAGGTGGTCAGGATATGGCAGAAGAGTCTCAAAATGTTTTCTTCGAAATGTCGTCCTAGCAGATCCATCGTATCCTTTATAGGCCCTTTGGTCCTTAAAAGCCAATGAGGCGCTCACTGTCCTTCCGGCTGACAAGGGTAATGCGGCCATGGTACTGGATACGTACTGATACTGGAACAAGACAGCCTACATGCGGAATTGGTGCTCCTGAAGGATGTATTCAAGAAGAATGGATACAACAAGCGGCAGATCCACTGAGTTCTCAACCGTTGGCCCAACATCAGCCGGCCTGAAGACAAACCGGGCTCAGTCGCCTTCCTTCCCTATGTCGGGACCATATTCAACAGTATCAGCAGAGTGCTGTCCCAGCACAACATCAAAGCAGTGGGTCTGCCTCCAAACAAATTATCCCATTTTCTCTGGCCAGTTAAAGACAGCCTGGGCCTAAGGACACCGGGTGTATACAGTATCCCATGCGAGTGGGAAGGTCTATATTGGGCAGACAGGCTGCTCCGTGGACATGAGGTTGAAGGAGCATCAGCGGCATATCCGTCTCGAACAACCAGACAAGTCGGCCATAGCTGAACATAGCATCGTTCTGGGACACTGCATTCAGCTTCAGAATACCTCCATCCTCGCCACCAAGACCCACTATATGGATCACATCACTAGGGAGGCAATTGAGATTGAACTGCATCCAGAAAATATGAACAGGGAGGGGGGGTTTTGTCTCAGCAAGTCTTGGAAGCCTCTCATCTGTTCTCTTAAAAACCCCCACCAGGATATGACGCCAGATCCAGAAGGCCACACAGGCCATGACCAACTATCATAACAACCCCCCCCCCTCCACTTACAGGTTAGTGCCCAGCCTTTAACCTTGCCTTTCTCTCCCCCAACACAAAAACCATGCTTGTCCCAGCTCCTTTCCACCCCCCTCCCACACTACTTTTCACTTGTATACTTGCCCTTCCCCCCTTCCTTCTCTGCTCTCACATAGCTGTGTATATTTCCAACACCAGTCTGCTTTTACCGGTTCTCACAGTCTCTTCGCTTGGGGATTTCTTATATTTTTCTTTCTACCCTGAAGATGGAGGCGATACGTTCCTCCGAAACGTCGGTTAACACCACATATACACGGTGCCAAATCCCAGAGACTGCTTTCTTCAACAACATGCCTATTTTAAATTGATTTTTTTTACATTCTCCTTACAGATAATGAATGTTTGGTGATGGGTCATGACAAAACAGCAGCAATCTCAGTGTAAAGAAAATGAAGAGAAGGGTGGTCAGAAAATTCTCTTGAAAGCCTAGTCATATATGACATACTTGTATTACCGAAGGGAAAGGAACTCACTGATATATTTGAAATCTCATTTGATTAGTTTCCATTACATTTTATACTGTTGTAATAGGTATTAATATAAATCAACATTAATTGTACTGATCATGTCCACATTAATCTACAATTATTTAAAAGACAAAATTAAAGAACTTGAAACAAACAGTGAGAACAAAAATATGAAAGACATGCACAGAGGAACAGATGAATTTATGAAGAGTTATCAGTTTAGAACTAGCTTCATGAATGATGAAAACAGTGTTTTTTTAAGATTTTTTTTGAACAGATGGAAGAATAACTTATGTGACTTGTTCAGTGTATGTGGTGTTAAAATGTTAAGGAATACTGAAATGTGTACAGCTGAGCTATTACATTCAGACTAGTACTGAAAATCTGAAAAGTATGCATCACCAGTTACTCATCAAATTACAGCAGAATTTATCCAAGAAGTAAGTAAAACATTACACTCTAAGATTCACATGTATATCAATATATTTGGAGTATGGAAGAACTCTCACAACAGTGGAAGGAATCAATTCTTGTACTGGTTTATGAAAAATGCAGTAAAACTGACCAGCAATTACAATTACTATATATATATAATGTAGTAAAATGATATAATAAAATATAATATACGCATATTACTGAGGAATATCATTGTTACCAGATACAAACTGAATTTTATCCAACTATTTTCCAGTATGGTTGGTCACAGTAGCCGAGCGGTCTAAGGTAGGCACTGTCTTTGCCTGCTCAGAAGCTGGGATCATGGGTTCAAATCCAACTCAGGATATGGATGTTTTGTGTTTATGTGTGTGTATGTGCATTTTTCTATGTTTGTGTTCAGGTAGGGACCTTGTGATAAGCTGATCACCCACCCAAGGAGTCCTACCAAATGTCTAAGATCTAGTACACAGAAATGAAACAGAGTCTTATGGAGGTAGGCCAAGAACNGAACCAAATTGGGGCTGTAGCACCAGGGGGGGGGGGGGGAAATTCCAGTATGTATATAGATGAAATTACCATACTAGAGATATCACCAGTGTAACTTTGATCTAATAGATTGACTACTGATCAGATATTCTGCATTCATCAGATACTGAATAAAAAACACACTGAAATGTATTTAATTCCTCCAGTAATGTATTTATTTGAACCCTTTTTACACTTTCAGTATAGTCTCACCTTCCTTGGATGATAGCTTCCTTACCAGCATCTTTCAAAGGCTCTTTCTCATCACTATAAAGAAACCAAAATCATGCTTATCACATTGCACAAAAACAAAACAGCATTTAAACATGCTAAATCAATATTAAAGGAGAGACTTACATATGTATTAGCCAAGCACATAAAATAACATCAAAATAAAATACAGAAAGTATCTGTCAGTCATTCATCAGCTCTATGTAATTATCTTATGAAATATAAATATAAACATGTATACAATACTTTTTGTGACAACACCCATGCATAAAAAAGAAAAGTATCTTTATTGAATTGTTTGCTTATTTACTTAACTACAACCTGACCACAACTTCATATATATAACTTAATTCCTCTAGGCTGATATAAGGCATAGGATAAAAGAAAACAAATTAAAATTACTACCAACAGAAAAAAAGAAAATAAAAAAGTTTGTTTCAATGACTGAGAGGATAATATTTAATTGTGAGGATAAGAAAACACTAATCCCTTATTGAATGATATAAACGTTCCTCCCAAGATGCATAAACTAGTTTCATTCAGCAGGTAGTATGTCCAAATGAGAGACATGATAGATACGATAAAGGAAAAGAAGAGAATGGAGTGGTAATGATGCAAAAAACAAGTCACTTTGCAAGGCCTTTGATAGTGTGAACCATGATATTTTACTTGAGAAAATGGATTTCTATGGTATAAGAGGTATATTTCATAAATTGCTTACCTCATATTTAAGTGATAGATACCAACGAGTAGTAATTAAGGATAAACAAGCTATACAATATTTTTCTGAGTGGAAACAGATCAGATTGGGAGTACCACAAGGATCAATTCTTGGGCCATTATTTTTTTTATTATATATCAATGATTTGCCAGCAGCAATAAATAATATGTCAAAACCCATCCTATTTGCAGATGACATTAGTTTAATAGTATCTACTTCAGATCCTAATCAGCTTAAAGAATGTTTTAATTTAGTTGTTGAGAAATTGATGAGATGGTTTCAGGCAAATTCCTTGATATTAAATTTTAATAAAACATATTGTATGTATTTTACAACGATAAGGAAACATATTGTAAACTCCCCTATAAAGTATTTACATTCTCACGTTAATAGTACACAAGTTATGAACTTTCTGGGGGTGTCTTTGGATCCATCCTTATCTTGGCAAGGACATATATCTAAAACAATAAAGAAATTAAATTCTGCTTGCTTTGCCATTAGGTCTCTGAAATCGTTACTATCTATTAATGATCTAAAAATGATATATTTTGCCTATGCTCACTCTATAATTGTATATGGAATTGCCTTTTGGGGAAATGCCACTAATAGCAAGGATGTCTTCATAGTGCAAAAAAGAATTATAAGGAGTATTATGAATGTAAATTCTAGAGCCTCTTGCCGGGGATTTTTTAAATATTTAAACATATTGCCTTTTTATTCTCAATATATACTTTCGCTTTTGCTTCTGGTGGTGAAAAATATGCATTTGTTTGCACTAAATGCTGAAATACATGTCATAAATACA